>NW_027423676.1:0-239806 GCF_048934315.1 Petromyzon marinus | reverse complement strand
ACCGACCGCCGCGACCGACCCGGGACCACCCCGGGACCGACCCGTGACCGCCCCGGGACCGACCCGCGACCGCCCCGGGACCCGACCCGCGACCGCCAGGGACCGACCCGGGACCCGACCCGGGACCGACCCGGGACCGAACCGGGACCGACCCAGGGCTCCCCGGGACCGACCCGGGACCGCCCCGGGACCGACCCGGGACTGCCCCGGGACCGACCCGGGACCGCCCCGGGACCGACCCGGGACCGCCCCGGGACCGACCCGGGACCGCCCCGGGACCGACCCGGGATCGCCCCGGGCCGACTCAGGACCGCCCCGGGACCGACCCGGGACCGCCCCGGGACCGACCCGGGACCGCCCCGGGACCGGACCCGGGACCGCCCCGGGACCAACCCGGGACCGCCCGGGACCGACCCGGGACCGCCCCGGGACCGACCAGGGACCGCCCCGGGACCGACCCGGGACCGCCCCGGGACCGACCCGGGACCGCCCCGGGACCGCCACGTGACCGCCCCGGGACCGCCACGGGACCGCCCCGGGACCGCCCCGGGACCGCCCCGGGACCGCCCCGGGACCGACCCGGGACCGCCCGGGACCGACCCGGGACCGCCCCGGGACCGACCCGGGACCGCCCCGGGACCGACCCGGGACCGCCCGGGACCGACCCGGGACCGCCCCGGGACCGACCCGGGACCGCCCAGGGACCGACCCGGGACCGCCCCCGGAACCGACCCGGGACCGCCCCGGACCGACCCGGGACCGCCCCGGGACCGACCCGGGACCGCCCCGAGACCGACCCGGGACCGCCCCGGACCGACCCGGGACGCCCCGGGACCGACCGGGACCGCCCCGGGACCGACCCGGGACAGCCCCGTGACCGACCCGGGACCGTCCCGGGACTGACCCGGACCGCCCCAGGACCGACTCGGGACCGCCCCGGGACCGACCCGGGACCGCCCCGGGACCGACCGGGACCGCCCCAGGACCAACCCGGGACCGACCCGGGACCGCCCCGGGACCGCCCCGGGACCGCCCCCGGACCGCCCCGGGCCGACCCGGGACCGCCCCGGGACCGACCCGGGACCGCCCCGGGACCGCCCGGGACCGCCCCGGGACCGACCCGGGACCGCCCCGGGACCGACCCGGACCGCCCCGGGCCGACCCGGGACCGCCCCGGGACCGACCCGGGACCGCCCGGGACAGACCCGGGACCGACCCGGGACCGCCCGGGTCCGACCCGGGACCGACCCGGGACCGACCCGGGACCGACCCGGGACCGCCCCGGGACCGACCCGGGACCGCCCGGGACCGCCCCGGGACCGACCCGGGACCGCCCCGGGACCGACCCGGGACCGCCCCGGGACCGACCCGGGACCGCCCCGGGACCGACCCGGGACCGCCCCGGGACCGACCGGGGACCGCCCCGGGACCGACCCGGGACCGCCCCGGGACCGACCCGGGACTGCTCCGGGACCGACCCGGACCGCCCCGGGACCGACCCGGGACCACCCGGGACCGACCCGGAACAGCCCCGGGACCGACCCGGGACCGCCCCGGGACCGACCCGGGACAGCCCCGGGACCGACCCGGGACCGCCCCGGGACCGACCCGGGACCGCCCCCGGGACCGACCCGGACCGCCCCGGGACCGACCCGGGACCGCCCCGGGACCGACCCGGGACCGCCCCGGGACTGACCCGGGACCGCCCCGGGACCGCCCCGGGACCGCCCCGGGGCCGACCCGGGACCGACCCGGGACCGCCCCGGGACCGCCCCGAGACCGACCCGGGACCGCCCCGGGACCGCACCGGGACCGCCCCGGGACCGCCCCGGTACCGACCCGGGACCGACCCGGGACCGACCCGGGGCCGACCCGGGACCGCCCCGGGACCGACCCGGGACCGACCCGGGACCGACCCGGGACCGACCCGGGACCGCCCCGGGACCGACCCGCGACCGCCCCAGGACCGACCCGCGACCGCCTCGCGACCGACCCGGGACCGCCCCGGGACCGACCCGGGACCGCCCCGGGACCGACCCGGGACCGCCCCCGGGACCGCCCGGGACCCCCCAGGGACCGCCCCGGGACCGCCCGGGACGCCCCGGGACCGACCCGGGACCGCCCCGGGACCGACCCGGGACCGCCCGGGACCGACCCGGGACCGCCCCGGGACCGACCCGGGACTGCACCGGGAACGACCCGGGACCGCCCCGGAACCGACCCGGGACCGCCCCGGGACCGACCCGGGACCGCCCCGGGACCGACCCGGGTCCGACCCGGGACCACCCCGGGACCGACCCGGGACCGCCCGGGACCGACCCGGGACCGACCCGGGACCGACCCGGGTCGGTCCCGACCCGGGACCGACCCGGGACCGACCCGGGACCGCCCGGGACCGCCCCGGGACCGCCCCGGGACCGACCCGGGACCGACCCGGGACCGCCCCCGGAACCGACCCGGGACTGCCCCGGGACCGACCCGGGACCGCCCCGGGACCGACCCGGGACCGCCCCGGGACCGACCCGGGACCGACCCCGGACCGCCCCGGGACCGACCCGGGACCGCCCCGGGACCGACCCGGGACCGCCCCGGGACCGACCAGGGACCGCCCCGGGACCGACCCGGGACCGCCCCGGGACCGACCCGGGACCGCCCCGGGACCGACCCGGGACCGCCCCGGGACCGACCCGGGACCGCCCCGGACCCGGGACCGCCCCGGGACCGACCCGGGACCGCCCCGGGACCGACCCAGGACCGCCCCGGGACCGACCAGGGACCGCCCCGGGACCGACCCGGGACCGCCCCGGGACCGACCCGGGACCGCCCCGGGACCGACCCGGGACCGCCCCGGTACCGACCCGGGACCGCCCCGGGACCGACTCGGGACCGCCCCGGGACCGACCCGGGACCGCCCCGGGACCGCCCCGGGACCGACCCGGGACCGCCCCGGGACCGCCCCGGGACCGCCCCGGGACCGCCCCGGGACCGCCCCGGGACCGACCCGGGACCGCCCCCGGGACCGACCCGGGACCGCCCCGGGACCGACCCGGGATCGCCCCGGGACCGACCCGGGACCGACCCGGGACCGACCCGGGACCGACCCGGGACCGACCCGGGACCGCCCCGGGACCGAGCCGGGACCGCCCCGGGACCGACCCTGGACCGCCCCGGGACCGACCCGGGACCGCCCCGGGACCGACCCGGGACCGCCCCGGGACCGACCCGGGACCGCCCCGGGACCGACCCGGGACCGCCCCGGGACCGACCCTGGACCGCCCTGGGACTGCCCTGGGACCGACCCGGGACCGACCCGGGACCGACCCGGGACCGCCCGGGACCAACCCGGGACCGCCCCGGGACCGCCCCGGGACCGACCCGCGACCGCCCCAGGACCGACCCCGCGACCGCCCCGGTACCGACCGCCACCGCCCCGGAACCGCCCCGGGACCGACCCGGGACCGCCCCGGGACCGCCCCGGGACCGCCCCGGGACCGACCCGCGACCGCCCCGGGACCGACCCGCGACCGCCCGGGACCGACCCGCGACCGCCCCGGGACCGACCCGCGACCGCCCGGGACCGCCCCGGGACCGACCCGGGACCGCTCCGGGACCGCCCCGGGACCGCCGGGACCGACTCGGGACCACCCCGGGACCACACCGGGATCGACCCGGGACCGCCCGGGACCGCCCCGGGACCGCCCGGGACCGCCCCGGGACCGCCCCGGGACCGACCCGGGACCGCCCCGGGACCGACCCGGGACCGCCCCGGGACCGACCCGGGACCGACCCGGGACCGGCCCGGGACCGGCCCGGGACCGGCCCGGGACCGCCCCGGGACCGACCCGGGACCGACCCGGGACCGCCCCGGGACCGACCCCGGGACCGCCCCGGGACCGACCCGGGACCGCCCGGGACCGCCCGGGGACCCCCCAGGGACCGCCCCGGGACCGCCCCGGGACCGCCCCGGGACCGACCCGGGACCGCCCCCGGGACCGACCCGGGACCGCCCCGAGACCGACCCGGGACCGCCCCGGGACCGACCCGGGACTGCACCGGGAACGACCCGGGACCGCCCCCGGAACCGACCCGGGACCGCCCCGGGACCGACCCGGGACCGCCCCGGGACCGACCCGGGACCGACCCGGGACCACCCCAGGACCGACCCGGGACCGCCCCGGGACCGACCCGGGACCGACCCGGGACCGACCCGGGTCGGTCCCGACCCGGGACCGACCCGGGACCGACCCGGGACCGCCCCGGGACCGGCCGGGACCGCCCCGGGACCGACCCGGGACCGACCCGGGACCGCCCCCGGAACCGACCCGGGACCGCCCCGGGACCGACCACCCCGCCCCGGGACCGACCCGGGGACCGCCCGGGACCGACCGGGACCGCCCCGGGACCGACCCGGGACCGACCCGGGACCGCCCCGGGACCGACCCGGGACCGCCCCGGGACCGACCCGGGACCGCCCCGGGACCGACCAGGGACCGCCCCGGGACCGACCCGGGACCGCCCCGGGACCGACCCGGGACCGCCCCGGGACCGACCCGGGACCGCCCCGGGACCGACCCGGGACCGCCCCGGGCCCGACCGGGACCGCCCCGGGACCGACCCGGGACCGCCCCGGGACAGACCCGGGACCGACCCGGGACCGACCCGGGTCCGACCCGGGACCGACCCGGGACCGACCCGGGACCGACCCGGGACCGCCCCGGGACCGACCCGGGACCGCCCCGGGACCGCCCCGGGACCGACCCGGGACCGCCCCGGGACCGACCCGGGACCGCCCCGGGACCGACCCGGGACCGCCCCGGGACCGACCCGGGACCGCCCGGGACCGACCGGGGACCGCCCGGGACCGACCCGGGACCGCCCCGGGACCGACCCGGGACTGCTCCGGGACCGACCCGGGACCGCCCCGGGACCGACCCGGGACCACCCCGGGACCGACCCGGAACAGCCCCGGGACCGACCCGGGACCGCCCCGGGACCGACCCGGGACAGCCCCGGGACCGACCCGGGACCGCCCCGGGACCGACCCGGGACCGCCCCGGGACCGACCCGGGACCGCCCCGGACCGACCCGGGACCGCCCCGGGACCGACCCGGGACCGCCCCGGGACTGACCCGGGACCGCCCCGGGACCGCCCCGGGACCGCCCCGGGGCCGACCCGGGACCGACCCGGGACCGCCCCGGGACCGCCCCGGGACCGACCCGGGACCGCCCCGGGACCGCACCGGGACCGCCCCGGGACCGCCCCGGTACCGACCCGGGACCGACCCGGGACCGACCCGGGCCCGACCCGGGACCGCCCCGGGACCGACCCGGGACCGACCCGGGACCGACCCGGGACCGACCCGGGACCGCCCCGGGACCGACCCGCGACCGCCCCAGGACCGACCCGCGACCGCCTCGCGACCGACCCGGGACCGCCCCGGGACCGACCCGGGACCGCCCCGGGACCGACCCGGGACCGCCCCGGGACCGCCCGGGACCCCCAGGGACCGCCCCGGGACCGCCCCGGGACCGCCCCGGGACCGACCGGGACGCCCCGGGACCGACCCGGGACCGCCCCGGGACCGACCCGGGACCGCCCCGGGACCGACCCGGGACTGCACCGGGAACGACCCGGGACCGCCCCCGGAACCGACCCGGGACCGCCCCGGGACCGACCCGGGACCGCCCCGGGACCGACCCGGGACCGACCCGGGACCACCCGGGACCGACCCGGGACCGCCCCGGGACCGACCCGGGACCGACCCGGGACCGACCCGGGTCGGTCCCGACCCGGGACCGACCCGGGACCGACCCGGGACCGCCCCGGGACCGCCCCGGGACCGCCCGGGACCGACCCGGGACCGACCCGGGGACCGCCCCCGGGAACCGACCCGGGACCGCCCCGGGACCGACCCGGGACCGCCCCGGGACCGACCCGGGACCGCCCCGGGACCGACCCGGGACCGACCCGGGACCGCCCCGGGACCGACCCGGGACCGCCCCGGGACCGACCCGGGACCGCCCCGGGACCGACCAGGGACCGCCCCGGGACCGACCCGGGACCGCCCCGGGACCGACCCGGGACCGCCCCGGGACCGACCCGGGACCGCCCCGGGACCGACCCGGGACCGCCCCGGGACCGACCCGGGACCGCCCCGGGACCGACCCGGGACCGCCCCGGGACCGACCGGGACCGCCCCGGGACCGACCCGGGACCGCCCCGGGACCGACCCGGGACCGCCCCGGGACCGACCCGGGACCGCCCCGGGACCGACCCAGGACCGCCCCGGGACCGACCAGGGACCGCCCCGGGACCGACCCGGGACCGCCCCGGGACCGACCCGGGACCGCCCCGGGACCGACCCGGGACCCGCCCGGTACCGACCCGGGACCGCCCCGGGACCGACTCCGGGACCGCCCCGGGACCGACCCGGGACCGCCCCGGGACCGCCCCGGGACCGACCCGGGACCGCCCCGGGACCGCCCCGGGACCGCCCCGGGACCGCCCCGGGACCGCCCCGGGACCGCCCCGGGACCGACCCGGGACCGCCCCGGGACCGACCCGGGACCCGCCCCGGGACCGACCCGGACCGCCCCGGGACCGCCCTGGGACCGACCCGGGACCGACCCGGGACCGACCCGGGACCGACCCGGGACCGCCCCGGGACCGAGCCGGGACCGCCCGGGACCGACCCTGGACCGCCCCGGGACCGACCCGGGACCGCCCCGGGACCGACCCGGGACCGCCCCTGGACCGACCCGGGACCGCCCCGGGACCGACCCGGGACCGCCCCGGGACCGACCCTGGACCGCCCTGGGACTGCCCTGGGACCGACCCGGGACCGACCCGGGACCGACCCGGGACCGCCCCGGGACCAACCCGGGACCGCCCGGGACCGCCCCGGGGACGACCCGCGACCGCCCAGGACCCGACCGCGACCGCCCCGGTACCGACCCGCCACCGCCCCGGAACCGCCCCGGGACCGACCCGGGACCGCCCGGACCGCCCGGGACCGCCCCGGGACCGACCCGCGACCGCCCCGGGACCGACCCGCGACCGCCGGACCGACCCGCGACCGCCCCGGGACCGACCCGCGACCGCCCGGGACCGCCCCGGGACCGACCCGGGACCGCTCCGGGACCGCCCCGGGACCGACTCGGGACCACCCCGGGACCACACCGGGATCGACCCGGGACCGCCCCGGGACCGCCCCGGGACCGCCCCGGGACCGCCCCGGGACCGCCCCGGGACCGACCCGGGACGGCCCGGGACCGACCGACCGCCCCGGGACCGACCCGGGACCGACCCGGGACCGGCCCGGGACCGGCCCGGGACCGGCCCGGGACCGCCCCGGGACCGACCCGGGACCGACCCGGGACCGCCCCGGGACCGACCCGGGACCGCCCCGGGACCGACCCGGGACCGCCCCGGGACCGCCCGGGGACCCCCCAGGGACCGCCCCGGGACCGCCCGGGACCGCCCCGGGACCGACCCGGGACCGCCCCGGACCGACCCGGGACCGCCCCGAGACCGACCCGGGACCGCCCCGGGACCGACCCGGACTGCACCGGGAACGACCGGGACCGCCCCCGGAACCGACCCGGGACCGCCCGGGACCGACCCGGGACCGCCCCGGGACCGACCCGGGACCGACCCGGGACCACCCCAGGACCGACCCGGGACCGCCCCGGGACCGACCCGGGACCGACCCGGGACCGACCCGGGTCGGTCCCGACCCGGGACCGACCCGGGACCGACCCGGGACCGCCCCGGGACCGCCCGGGACCGCCCCGGGACCGACCCGGGACCGACCCGGGACCGCCCCCGGAACCGACCCGGGACCGCCCCAGGACCGACCCGGGACCGCCCCGGGACCGACCCGGGACCGCCCCGGGACCGACCCGGGACCGACCCGGGACCGCCCCGGGACCGACCCGGGACCGCCCCGGGACCGACCCGGGACCGCCCCGGGACCGACCAGGGACCGCCCCGGGACCGACCCGGGACCGCCCCGGGACCGACCCGGGACCGCCCGGGACCGACCCGGGACCGCCCCGGGACCGACCCGGGACCGCCCCGGGACCGACCCGGGACCGCCCCGGGACCGACCCGGGACCGCCCCGGGACCGACCCGGGACCGCCCCGGGACCGACCAGGGACCGCCCCGGGACCGACCCGGGACCGCCCCGGGACCGACCCGGGACCGCCCCGGGACCGACCCGGACGCCCGGTACCGACCCGGGACCGCCCCGGGACCGACTCGGGACCGCCCCGGGACCGACCCGGGACCGCCCCGGGACCGACCCCGGGACCGCCCCGGGACCAACCCGGGACCGCCCCGGGACCGCCCCGGGACCGCCCCGGACCGCCCCGGGACCGACCCGGGACCGCCCCGGGACCGACCCGGGACCGCCCCGGGACGACCCGGGACCGCCCCGGGACCGCCCTGGGACCGACCCGGGACCGACCCGGGACCGACCCGGGACCGACCCGGGACCGCCCCGGGACCGAGCCGGGACCGCCCCGGGACCGACCCTGGGACCGCCCCGGGACCGACCCGGGACCGCCCCGGGACCGACCCGGGACCGCCCCGGGACCGACCCGGGACCGCCCCGGGACCGACCCGGGACCGCCCCGGGACCGACCCTGGACCGCTCCGGGACCGCCCCGGGACCGACTCGGGACCACCCCGGGACCACACCGGGATCGACCCGGGACCGCCCCGGGACCGCCCCGGGACCGCCCCGGGACCGCCCCGGGACCGCCCCGGGACCGACCCGGGACCGCCCCGGGTCCGACCCGGGACCGCCCCGAGACCGACCCGGGACCGACCCGGGACCGGCCTGGGACCGGCCCGGGACCGGCCCGGGACCGCCCCGGGACCGACCCGGGACCGACCCGGGACCGCCCCGGGACCGACCCGGGACCGCCCCGGGACCGACCCGGGACCGCCCCGGGACCGCCCGGGGACCCCCCAGGGACCGCCCGGGACCGCCCCGGGACCGCCCCGGGACCGACCCGGGCCCGCCCCGGGACCGACCCGGGACCGCCCCGAGACCGACCCGGGACCGCCCCGGGACCGACCCGGACTGCACCGGGAACGACCCGGGACCGCCCCCGGAACCGACCCGGGACCGCCCCGGGACCGACCCGGGACCGCCCCGGGACCGACCCGGGACCGACCCGGGACCACCCCGGGACCGACCCGGGACCGCCCCGGGACCGACCCGGGACTGACCCGGGACCGACCCGGGTCGGTCCCGACCCGGGACCGACCCGGGACCGACCCGGGACCGCCCAGGGACCGCCCCGGGACCGCCCCGGGACCGACCCGGGACCGACCCGGGACCGCCCCCGGAACCGACCCGGGGACCGCCCCGGGGACCGACCCGGGACCGCCCCGGGACCGACCCGGGACCGCCCGGGACCGACCCGGGACCGACCCGGGACCGCCCCGGGACCGACCCGGGACCGACCCGGGACCGACCCGGGACCGCCCCGGGACCGACCAGGGACCGCCCCGGGACCGACCCGGGACCGCCCCGGGACCGACCCGGGACCGCCCCGGGACCGACCCGGGACCGCCCCGGGACCGACCCGGGACCGCCCCGGGACCGACCCGGGACCGCCCCGGGACCGACCCCGGGACCGCCCCCGGGACCGCCCCGGGACCGACCCGGGACCGCCCCGGGACCGACCAGGGACCGCCCCGGACCGACCCGGGACCGCCCCGGGACCGACCCGGGACCGCCCCGGGACCGACCCGGGACCGCCCCGGTACCGACCCGGGACCGCCCCGGGACCGACTCGGGACCGCCCCGGGACCGACCCGGGACCGCCCCGGGACCGACCCGGGACCGCCCCGGGACCGACCCGGGACCGCCCCGGGACCGCCCCGGGACCGCCCCGGGACCGCCCCGGGACCGACCCGGGACCGCCCCGGGACCGACCCGGGACCGCCCCGGGACCGACCCGGGACCGCCCCGGGACCGCCCTGGGACCGACCCGGGACCGACCCGGGACCGACCCGGGACCGACCCGGGACCGCCCCGGGACCGAGCCGGGACCGCCCCGGGACCGACCCTGGACCGCCCCGGGACCGACCCGGGACCGCCCCGGGACCGACCCGGGACCGCCCCGGGACCGACCCGGGACCGCCCCGGGACCGACCCGGACCGCCCCGGGACCGACCCTGGACCGCCCTGGGACCACCCTGGGACCGACCCGGGACCGACCCGGGACCGACCCGGGACCGCCCCGGGACCAACCCGGGACCGCCCCGGGACCGCCCCGGGACCGACCCGCGACCACCCCGGGACCGACCCGCGACCGCCCCGGTACCGACCCGCCACCGCCCCGGAACCGCCCCGGGACCGACCCGGGACCGCCCCGGGACCGCCCCGGGACCGCCCCGGGACCAACCCGCGACCGCCCCGGGACCGACCCGCGACCGCCCGGGACCGACCCGCGACCGCCCGGGACCGACCCGCGACCGCCCGGGACCGCCCCGGGACCGACCCGGGACCGCTCCGGGACCGCCCCGGGACCGACTCGGGACCACCCCGGGACCACACCGGGATCGACCCGGGACGCCCGGGACCGCCCCGGGACCGCCCCGGGACCGCCCGGGACCGCCCCGGGACCGACCCGGGACCGCCCCGGGACCGACCCGGGACCGCCCCGGGACCGACCCGGGACCGGCCCGGGACCGGCCCGGGACCGGCCCGGGACCGGCCCGGGACCGACCCGGGACCGACCCGGGACCGACCCGGGACCGACCCGGGACCGCCCGGGACCGGCCGGGACCGACCCGGGACCGACCCGGGACCGACCCGGGACCGACCCTGGACCGCCCGGGACCGACCCGGGACCGCCCCGGGACCGCCCCGGGACTGCCCCGGGACCGCCCCGGGACCGACCCGCGACCGCCCCGGGACCGACCCGCGACCGCCCAGGGACCGACCCGCGACCACCCCGGGACCGCGCCGAGACCGCCCCGGGACCGCCCCGGGACCGACCCGGGACCGACCTGGGACCGACCCGGGACCGACCCGGCTCGGTCCCGACCCGGGACCGACCCGGGACCGCCCCGGGACCGACCCGCGACCGCCCCGGGACCGACCCGCGACCGCCCGGGACCGACCCGCGACCGCCCCGGGACCGACCCGCGACCGCCCCGGAGCAACCCGCGACCGCCCCGGGACCGCCCCGGGACCGAGCCGGGACCGCCCCGGGACCGACCCTGGACCGCCCCGGGACCGACCCGGGACCGCCCGGACGACCCGGGACCGCCCCGGGGACCCGAGCCCCGGGACCGCCCCGGGACCGACCCGGGACCGCCCCGGGACCGACCCTGGACCGCCCTGGGACCACCCTGGGACCGACCCGGGACCGACCCGGGACCGACCCGGGACCGCCCCGGACCAACCCGGGACCGCCCCGGGACCGCCCCGGGACCGACCCGCGACCACCCCGGGACCGACCCGCGACCGCCCCGGTACCGACCCGCCACCGCCCCGGAACCGCCCCGGGACCGACCCGGGACCGCCCCGGGACGCCCGGGACCGCCCGGGACCAACCCGCGACCGCCCCGGGACCGACCCGCGACCGCCCGGGACCGACCCGCGACCGCCCCGGGACCGACCCGCGACCGCCCCGGGACCGCCCCGGACCGACCCGGGACCGCTCCGGGACCGCCCCGGGACCGACTCGGGACCACCCCGGGACCACACCGGGATCGACCCGGGACCGCCCCGGGACCGCCCCCGGGACCGCCCCGGGACCGCCCCGGGACCGCCCCGGACCGACCCGGGACCGCCCCGGGACCGACCCGGGACCGCCCCGGGACCGACCCGGGACCGACCCGGGACCGGCCCGGGACCGGCCCGGGACCGGCCCGGGACCGCCCGGGACCGACCCGGGACCGACCCGGGACCGACCCGGGACCGACCCGGGACCGGCCCGGGACCGACCCGGGACCGACCCGGGACCGACCCGGGACCGACCCTGGACCGCCCCGGGACCGACCCGGGACCGCCCCGGGACCCGGCCCGGGACTGCCCCGGGACCGCCCCGGGACCGACCCGGACCGCCCCGGGACCGACCCGCGACCGCCCAGGGACCGACCCGCGACCACCCCGGGACCGCGCCGAGACCGCCCCGGGACCGCCCCGGGACCGACCCGGGACCGACCTGGGACCGACCCGGGACCGACCCGGCTCGGTCCCGCCCGGGACCGACCCGGGACCGCCCCGGGACCGACCCGCGACCGCCCCGGGACCGACCCGCGACCGCCCGGGACCGACCCGCGACCGCCCCGGGACCGACCCGCGACCGCCCGGGAGCGACCCGCGACCGCCCCGGGACCGCCCCGGGACCGACCCGGGACCGCCCCGGGACCGCCCCGGGACCGACCCGGGACCGCCCCGGGACCGACCCGGGACCGCCCCGGGACCGCCCGGGACCCCCCAGGGACCGCCCCGGGACCGCCCCGGACCGACCCGGGACCGCCCCGGGACCGACAGGACCGCCCCGGGACCGACCCGGGACCGCCCCGGGACCGACCCGGGACCGCCCCGGGACCGACCCGGGACCGCCCCGGGACCGACCCGGGACCGCCCCGGGACCGACCAGGGACCGCCCCGGGACCGACCCGGGACCGCCCCGGGACCGACCGGGACCGCCCGGGACCGACCCGGGACCGCCCGGTACCGACCCGGGACCGCCCGGTACCGACCCGGGACCGCCCCGGGACCGACCCGGGACCGCCCCGGGACCGACCCGGGACCGCCCCGGGACCGACCCGGGACCGCCCCGGGACCGACCCGGGACCGCCCCGGGACCGCCCCGGGACCGCCCCGGGACCGCCCCGGGACCGACCCGGGACCGCCCCGGGACCGACCCAGGGACCGCCCCGGGACCGACCCCGGGACCGCCCGACCCGGGACCGCCCCGGGACCGCCCCGGGACCGACCCGAGACCGACCCGGGACCGACCCGGACCGCCCCGGGACCGAGCCGGGACCGCCCCGGGACCGACCCTGGACCGCCCCGGGACCGACCCGGGACCGCCCCGGGACCGACCCGGGACCGCACCGGGACCGACCCGGGACCGCCCCGGGACCGACCCGGGACCGCTCCGGGACCGACCCCGGACCGCCCCGGGACCGCCCTGGGACCGACCCGGGACCGACCCGGGACCGACCCGGGACCGCCCCGGGACCAACCCGGGACCGCCCCGGGACCGCCCCGGGACCGACCCGCGACCGCCCCGGGACCGACCCGCGACCGCCCCGGTACCGACCCGCCACCGCCCCGGAACGCCCCGGGACCGACCCGGGACCGCCCCGGGACCGCCCCGGGACCACCCCGGGACCGACCCGCGACCGCCCCGGGACCGACCCGCGACCGCCCGGGACCGACCCGCGACCGCCCCGGGACCGACCCGCGACCGCCCCGGGACCGCCCCGGGACCGACCCGGGCCCGACCCGGGACCGCCCCGGGACCAACCCGGGACCGCCCCGGGACCGCCCCGGGACCGACCCGCGACCGCCCCGGGACCGACCCGCGACCGCCCCGGTACCGACCCGCCACCGCCCCGGAACCGCCCCGGGACCGACCCGGGACCGCCCCGGGACCGCCCCGGGACCACCCCGGGACCGACCCGCGACCGCCCCGGGACCGACCCGCGACCGCCCGGGACCGACCCGCGACCGCCCCGGGACCGACCCGCGACCGCCCCGGGACCGCCCCGGGACCGACCCGGGACCGCTCCGGGACCGCCCCGGGACCGACCCGGGACCACCCCGGGACCACACCGGGATCGACCCGGGACCGCCCCGGGACCGCCCCGGGACCGCCCCGGGACCGCCCCGGGACCGCCCCGGGACCGACCCGGGACCGCCCCGAAACCGACCCGGGACCGCCCCGGGACCGACCCGGGACCGACCCGGGACCGGCCCGGGACCAGCCCGGGACCGGCCCGGGACCGCCCCGGGACCGACCCGGGACCGACCCGGGACCGACCCGGGACCGACCCGGGACCGGCCCGGGACCGACCCGGGACCGACCCGGGACCGACCCTGGACCGCCCCGGGACCGACCCGGGACCGCCCCGGGACCGACCCGGGACCGCCCCGGGACCGACCCGGGACCGCCCCGGGACCGACCCGGGACCGCCCCGGGACCGACCCGGGACCGCCCCGGGACCGACCCGGGACCGCCCCGGGACCGACCCGGGGCCGACCCGGGACCGCCCCGGGACCGCCCCGGGACCGACCCGGGACCGCCCCGGGACCGCCCCGGGACCGCCCCGGGACCGCCCCGGGACCGACCCGCGACCGCCCCGGGACCGACCCGCGACCGCCCAGGGACCGACCCGCGACCACCCCGGGACCGACCCGCCACCGCCCCGGGACCGCCCCGGGACCGCCCCGGGACCGACCCGGGACCGCCTCGGCACCGCCCCGGGATCGACCCGGGACCGCCCCGGGACCGCCCCGGGACCGCCCCGGGACCGCGCCGAGACCGCCCCCGGACCGCCCCGGGACCGACCCGGGACTGCACCGGGAACGACCCGGGACCGCCCCCGGAACCGACCCGGGACCGCCCCGGGACCGACCCGGGACCGCCCCGGGACCGACCCGGGACCGACCCGGGACCGCCCCGGGACCGACCCGGGACCGCCCCGGGACCGACCCGGGACCGACCCGGGACCGACCCGGGTCGGTCCCGACCCGGGACCGACCCGGGACCGACCCGGGACCGACCCGGGACCGCCCCGGGACCACCCCGGGACCGCCCCGGGACCGACCCGGGACCGACCCGGGACCGCCCCCGGAACCGACCCGGGACCGCCCCGGGACCGACCCGGGACCGCCCCGGGACCGACCCGGGACCGCCCCGGGACCGACCCGGGACCGACCCGGGACCGCCCCGGGACCGACCCGGGACCGCCCCGGGACCGACCCGGGACCGCCCCGGGACCGACCCGGGACCGCCCCGGGACCGACCCGGGACCGCCCCGGGACCGACCCGGGACCGCCCCGGGACCGACCCGGGACCGCCCCGGGACCGACCCGGGACCGCCCCGGGACCGACCAGGGACCGCCCCGGGACCGACCCGGGACCGCCCCGGGACCGACCCGGGACCGCCCCGGGACCGATCCGGGACCGCCCCGGTACCGACCCGGGACCGCCTCGGGACCGACCCGGGACCGCCCCGGGACCGACCCGGGACCGCCCCGGGACCGACCCGGGACCGCCCCGGGACCGACCCGGGACCGCCCCGGGACCGCCCCGGGACCGCCCCGGGACCGCCCCGGGACCGCCCCGGGACCGCCCCGGGACCGACCCGGGACCGCCCCGGGACCGACCCGGGACCGCCCCGGGACCGCCCCGGGACCGACCCGGGACCGACCCGGGACCGACCCGGGACCGACCCGGGACCGCCCCGGGACCGAGCCGGGACCGCCCCGGGACCGACCCTGGACCGCCCCGGGACCGACCCGGTACCGCCCCGGGACCGACCCGGGACCGCCCCGGGACCGACCCGGGACCGCCCCGGGACCGACCCGGGACCGCCCCGGGACCGACCCCGGACCGCCCTGGGACCGCCCTGGGACCGACCCGGGACCGACCCGGGACCGACCCGGGACCGCCCCGGGACCAACCCGGGACCGCCCCGGGACCGCCCCGGGACCGACCCGCGACCGCCCCGGGACCGACCCGCGACCGCCCCGGTACCGACCCGCCACCGCCCCGGAACCGCCCCGGGACCGACCCGGGACCGCCCCGGGACCGCCCCGGGACCGACCCGGGACCGACCCGCGACCGCCCCGGGACCGACCCGCGACCGCCCGGGACCGACCCGCGACCGCCCCGGGACCGACCCGCGACCGCCCCGGGACCGCCCCGGGACCGACCCGGGACCGCTCCGGGACCGACCCGGGACCGCCCCGGGACCACACTGGGATCGACCCGGGACCGCCCCGGGACCGCCCCGGGACCGCCCCGGGACCGCCCCGGGACCGCCCCGGGACCGACCCGGGACCGCCCCGGGACCGACCCGGGACCGCCCCGGGACCGACCCGGGACCGACCCGGGACCGGCCCGGGACCGGCCCGGGACCGGCCCGGGACCGGCCCGGGACCACCCCGGGACCGACCCGGGACCGACCCGGGACCGACCCGGGACCGACCCGGGACCGACCCGGGACCGGCCCGGGACCGACCCGGGACCGACCCGGGACCGACCCGGGACCGACCCGGGACCGACCCGGGACCGACCCGGGACCGCCCCGGGACCGACCCGGGACCGCCCCGGGACCGACCCGGGACCGCCCCGGGACCGACCCGGGGCCGACCCGGGACCGACCCGGGACCGCCCCGGGACCGACCCGGGACCGCCCCGGGACCGCCCCGGGACCGACCCGGGACCGCCCCGGGACCGCCCCGGGACCGCCCCGGGACCGCCCCAGGACCGACCCGCGACCGCCCCGGGACCGACCCGCGACCGCCCAGGGACCGACCCGCGACCACCCCGGGACCGACGCGCCACCGCCCCGGGACCGCCCCGGGACCGCCCCGGGACCGACCCGGGACCGCCTCGGCACCGCCCCGGGATCGACCCGGGACCGCCCCGGGACCGCCCCGGGACCGCCCCGGGACCGCGCCGAGACCGCCCCGGGACCGCCCCGGGACCGCCCCGGGACCGCCCCGGGACCGACCCGGGACCACCCCGGGATCGACCTGGGACCGCCCCGGGCCGCCCTGGGACCGACCCGGGACCGACCCGGGACCGACCCGGGACCGACCCGGGACCGACCCGGGTCGGTCCCGACCCGGGACCGACCTGGGACCGACCCGGGACCGACCCGGGTCGGTCCCGACCCGGGACCGACCCGGGACCGACCCGGGACTGACCCGGGACCGCCCCGGGACCGACCCGCGACCGCCCCGGGACCGACCCGCGACCGCCTGGGACCGACCCGCGACCGCCCCGGGACCGACCCGCGACCGCCCCGGGAGCGACCCGCGACCGCCCCGGGACCGCCCCGGGACCGACCCGGGACCGCCCCGGGACCGCCCCGGGACCGACCCGGGACCGCCCCGGGACCACACCGGGATCGACCCGGGACCGCCCCGGGACCGCCCCGGGACCGCCCCGGGACCGCCCCGGGACCGCCCCGGGGCCGACCCGGGACGGCCCCGGGGCCGACCCGGGACCGCCCCGGGGCCGACCCGGGACCGCCCCGGGGCCGACCCGGGACCGCCCCGGGGCCGACCCGGGACCGCCCCGAGGCCGCCCCGGGACCGACCCGGGACCGCCCCGGGACCGACCCGGGACCGCCCCGGGACCGACCCGGGACCGCCCCGGGACCGACCCGGGACCGCCCCGGGACCGACCCGGGGCCGACCCGGGACCGCCCCGGGACCGCCCCGGGACCGACCCGGGACCGCCCCGGGACCGCCCCGGGACCGCCCCAGGACCGACCCGGGACCGCCCCGGGATCGACCTGGGACCGCCCCGGGCCGCCCTGGGACCGACCCGGGACCGACCCGGGACCGACCCGGGACCGACCCGGGTCGGTCCCGACCCGGGACCGACCTGGGACCGACCCGGGACCGACCCGGGTCGGTCCCGACCCGGGACCGACCCGGGACCGACCCGGGACCGACCCGGGACCGCCCCGGGACCGACCCGCGACCGCCCCGGGACCGACCCGCGACGCCCGGGACCGACCCGCGACCGCCCCGGGACCGACCCGCGACCGCCCCGGGACCGACCCAGGACCGACCCGGGACCGCCCCGGGACCGACCCGGGACCGCCCCGGGACCGACCCGGGACCGACCCGGGACCGACCCGGGTCGGTCCCGACCCGGGACCGACCCGGGACCGACCCGGGACCGACCCGGGACCGCCCCGGGACAGCCCCGGGACCGCCCCGGGACCGACCCGGGACCGACCCGGGACCGCCCCCGGAACCGACCCGGGACCGCCCCGGGACCGACCCGGGACCGCCCCGGGACCGACCCGGGACCGCCCCGGGACCGACCCGGGACCGACCCGGGACCGCCCCGGGACCGACCCGGGACCGCCCCGGGACCGACCCGGGACCGCCCCGGGACCGACCAGGGACCGCCCCGGGACCGACCGGGGACCGCCCCGGGACCGACCCGGGACCGCCCCGGGACCGACCCGGGACCGCCCCGGGACCGACCCGGGACCGCCCCGGGACCGACCCGGGACCGCCCCGGGACCGACCCGGGACCGCCCCGGGACCGACCCGGGACCGCCCCGGGACCGACCAGGGACCGCCCCGGGACCGACCCGGGACCGCCCCGGGACCGACCCGGGACCGCCCCGGGACCGACCCGGGACCGCCCCGGTACCGACCCGGGACCGCCTCGGGACCGACCCGGGACCGCCCCGGGACCGACCCGGGACCGCCCCGGGACCGACCCGGGACCGCCCCGGGACCGACCCGGGACCGCCCCGGGACCGCCCCGGGACCGCCCCGGGACCGCCCCGGGACCGCCCCGGGACCGACCCGGGACCGCCCCGGGACCGACCCGGGACCGCCCCGGGACCGCCCCGGGACCGACCCGGGACCGACCCGGGACCGACCCGGGACCGACCCGGGACCGCCCCGGGACCGAGCCGGGACCGACCCTGGACCGCCCCGGGACCGACCCGGGACCGCCCCGGGACCGACCCGGGACCGCCCCGGGACCGACCCGGGACCGCCCCGGGACCGACCCGGGACCGCCCCGGGACCGACCCCGGACCGCCCTGGGACCGCCCTGGGACCGACCCGGGACCGACCCGGGACCGACCCGGGACCGCCCCGGGACCAACCCGGGACCGCCCCGGGACCGCCCCGGGACCGACCCGCGACCGCCCCGGGACCGACCCGCGACCGCCCCTGTACCGACCCGCCACCGCCCCGGAACCGCCCCGGGACCGACCCGGGACCGCCCCGGGACCGCCCCGGGACCGCCCCGGGACCGACCCGCGACCGCCCCGGGACCGACCCGCGACCGCCCGGGACCGACCCGCGACCGCCCCGGGACCGACCCGCGACCGCCCCGGGACCGCCCCGGGACCGACCCGGGACCGCTCCGGGACCGACCCGGGACCACCCCGGGACCACACCGGGATCGACCCGGGACCGCCCCGGGACCGCCCCGGGACCGCCCCGGGACCGCCCCGGGACCGACCCGGGACCGCCCCGGGACCGACCCGGGACCGCCCCGGGACCGACCCGGGACCGACCCGGGACCGGCCCGGGACCGGCCCGGGACCGACCCGGGACCGACCCGGGACCGACCCGGGACCGGCCCGGGACCGACCCGGGACCGACCCGGGACCGACCCGGGACCGACCCTGGACCGCCCCGGGACCGACCCGGGACCGCCCCGGGACCGACCCGGGACCGCCCCGGGACCGACCCGGGACCGCCCCGGGACCGACCCGGGACCGCCCCGGGACCGACCCGGGACCGCCCCGGGACCGACCCGGGACCGCCCCGGGACCGACCCGGGGCCGACCCGGGACCGCCCCGGGACCGCCCCGGGACCGACCCGGGACCGCCCCGGGACCGCACCGGGACCGCCCCGGGAACGCCCCAGGACCGACCCGCGACCGCCCCGGGACCGACCCGCGACCGCCCAGGGACCGACCCGCGACCACCCCGGGACCGACCCGCCACCGCCCCGGGACCGCCCCGGGACCGCCCCGGGACCGACCCGGGACCGCCTCGGCACCGCCCCGGGATCGACCCGGGACCGCCCCGGGACCGCCCCGGGACCGCCCCGGGACCGCGCCGAGACCGCCCCGGGACCGCCCCGGGACCGCCCCGGGACCGCCCCGGGACCGACCCGGGACCGCCCCGGGATCGACCTGGGACCGCCCCGGGCCGTCCTGGGACCGACCCGGGACCGACCCGGGACCGACCCGGGACCGACCCGGGACCGACCCGGGTCGGACCCGGGACCGCCCCGGGACCGACCCGCGACCGCCCCGGGACCGACCCGCGACCGCCCGGGACCGACCCGCGACCGCCCCGGGACCGACCCGCGACCGCCCCGGGAGCGACCCGCGACCGCCCCGGGACCGCCCCGGGACCGACCTTGGACCGCCCCGGGACCGCCCCGGGACCGACCCGGGACCGCCCCGGGACCACACCGGGATCGACCCGGGACGCCCCGGGACCGCCCCGGGACCGCCCCGGGACCGCCCCGGGACCGCCCCGGGACCGACCAGGGACCGCCCCGGGACCGACCCGGGACCGCCCCGGGACCGCCCCGGGACCGCCCCGGGACCGCCCCGGGACCGACCCGGGACCGCCCCGGGACCGACCCGGGACCGCCCCGGGACCGACCCGGGACCGACCCGGGACCGGCCCGGGACCGACCCGGGACCGGCCCGGGACCGCCCCGGGACCGACCCGGGACCGACCCGGGACCGACCCGGGACCGACCCGGGACCGACCCGGGACCGGCCCGGGACCGACCCGGGACCGACCCGGGACCGCCCCGGGACCGCCCCGGGACCGACCCGGGACCGCCCCGGGGCCGACCCGGGGCGGACCCGGGGCCGACCCGGGACCGCCCCGGGGCCGACCCGGGACCGCCCCGGGGCCGACCCGGGACCGCCCCGGGGCCGACCCGGGACCGCCCCGGGGCCGACCCGGGACCGCCCCGGGGCGGACCCGGGACCGCCCCGGGGCGGACCCGGGACCGCCCCGGGGCCGACCCGGGACCGACCCGGGGCCGACCCGGGACCGACCCGGGGCCGCCCCGGGACCGCCCCGGGGCCGACCCGGGACCGCCCCGGGGCCGACCCGGGACCGCCCCGGGGCCGACCCGGGACCGCCCCGAGGCCGCCCCGGGGCCGACCCGGGACCGCCCAGGGGCCGACCCGGGACCGCCCCGTGGCCGACCCGGGGCCGACCCGGGACCGCCCCGGGACCGCCCCGGGACCGCCCCGGGACCGCCCCGGGACTGCCCCGGGACCGACCCGGGATCGACCCGGGACCGCCCCGGGCCGCCCTGGGACCGACCCGGGACCGACCCGGGACCGACCCGGGACCGACCCGGGACCGACCCGGGTCGGTCCCGACCCGGGACCGACCCGGGTCGGTCCCGACCCGGGACCGACCTGGGACCGACCCGGGACCGACCCGGGTCGGTCCCGACCCGGGACCGACCCGGGACCGACCCGGGACCGACCCGGGACCGCCCCGGGACCGACCCGCGACCGCCCCGGGACCGACCCGCGACCGCCCCGGGACCGACCCGCGCCCGCCCCGGGACCGCCCCGGGACCGACCCGGGACCGCCCCGGGACCACCCCGGGACCGACCCGGGACCGCCCCGGGACCACACCGGGATGGACCCGGGACCGCCCCGGGACCGCCCCGGGACCGCCCCGGGACCGCCCCGGGACCGCCCCGGGACCGACCCGGGACCGCCCCGGGACCGACCCGGGACCGCCCCGGGACCGACCCGGGACCGACCCGGGAAGGGCCCGGGACCGGCCCGGGACCGGCCTGGGACCGCCCCGGGACCGACCCGGGACCGACCCGGGACCGGCCCGGGACCGACCCGGGACCGACCCGGGACCGACCCGGGACCGACCCGGGACCGCCCCGGGACCGACCCGGGGCCGACCCGGGAACGCCCCAGTAGTTTCACAGATGTCCCAGTAGTTTCACAGATGTCCCAGTAGTTTAACAGATGTCCCAATAGTTTCACAGATGTCCCAGTAGGTTAACAGATGTCCCCATAGTTTCACAGATGCCCACTAGTTTCATAGATGTCCCAATAGTTTCACAGATGTCCCCATAGTTTCACAGATGTACCAGTAGTTTCACAGATGTCCCAATAGTTTCACAGATGTCCCAATAGTTTCACAGATGTCCCAGTAGTTTCGCAGATGTCCCAGTAGTTTCACAGATGTCCCAGTAGTTTAATAGATGTCCCAATAGTTTCACAGATGTCCCAGTAGGTTAACAGATGTCCCGATAGTTTCACAGATGTCCCAGTAGTTTCACAGATGTCCCAAAAGTTTCACAGATGTACCAGTAGTTTCACAGATGTACCAGTAGTTTCACACATGTCCCACTAGTTTCACAGATTTCCCAATAGTTTCACATATGTACCAGTAGTTTTACACATTTCCCAATAGTTTCACATATGTCCCATTAGTTTCAGAGATGTCCCCATAGTTTCACAGATGTCCCAATAGTTTCCCAGATGTCCCAATAGTTTCACAGATGTACCAGTAGTTTAACAGATGTTCCAATAGTTTAACAGATGTCCCAGTAGTTTCACAGATGTCCCAGTAGTTTCACAGATGTCCCAGTAGTTTCACAGATGTCCCAGTAGTTTAACAGATGTCCCAATAGTTTCACAGATGTCCCAGTAGGTTAACAGATGTCCCCATAGTTTCACAGATGCCCACTAGTTTCATAGATGTCCCAATAGTTTCACAGATGTCCCCATAGTTTCACAGATGTACCAGTAGTTTCACAGATGTCCCAATAGTTTCACAGATGTCCCAATAGTTTCACTGATGTCCCAATAGTTTCACATATGTCCCATTAGTTTCACAGATGACCCCATAGTTTCACAGATGTCCCAATAGTTTCACAGATGTCCCAATAGTTTCACCTATGTCCCATTTGTTTCACAGATGTCCCCATAGTTTCACAGATGTCCCAATAGTTTCACAGATGTACCAGTAGTTTCACAGATGTCCCAATAGTTTCACAGATGTCCCAATAGTTTCACAGATGTCCCAGACGTTTTACAGACATCCCAGTAGGTTAACAGATGTCCCCATAGTTTCACAGATGTCCCAATAGTTTAACAGATGTCCCAGTAGTTTTACAGATGTCCCAGTAGTTTCACACATGTCCCAATAGTTTCACAGACGCCCCAATAGTTTCACATATGTCCCATTAGTTTTACAGATGTCCCCATAGTTTCACAGATGTCCCAATAGTTTCACAGATGTCCCAATAGTTTCACCTATGTCCCATTTGTTTCACAGATGTCCCCATAGTTTCACAGATGTCCCAATAGTTTCACAGATGTACCAGTAGTTTCACAGATGTCCCAATAGTTTCACAGATGTCCCAATAGTTTCACAGATGTGCCAGAAGTTTTACAGACATCCCAGTAGGTTAACAGATGTCCCGATAGTTTCACAGATGTACCAGTAGTTTCACAGATCTCCCAATAGATTCACATACGTCCCATTAGTTTCACAGATGTCCCCATAGTTTCACAGATGTCCCAATAGTTTAAAAGATGTCCCAGTAGTTTTACAGATGTCCCAGTAGTTTCACACATGTCCCAGTAGTTTCACAGACGCCCCAATAGTTTCACATATGTCCCATTAGTTTTACAGATGTCCCCATAGTTTCACAGATGTCCCAATATTTTCACAGATGTCCCAATAGTTTCCCAGATGTCCCAATAGTTTCACAGATGTACCAGTAGTTTAACAGATGTTCCAATAGTTTAACAGATGTCCCAGTAGTTTCACAGATGTCCCAGTAGTTTCACAGATGTCCCAGTAGTTTCACAGATGTCCCAGTAGTTTAACAGATGTCCCAATAGTTTCACAGATGTCCCAGTAGGTTAACAGATGTCCCCATAGTTTCACAGATGTCCCACTAGTTTCATAGATGTGCCAATAGTTTCACAGATGTCCAGGAAGGTTAACAGATGTCCCCATAGTTTCACAGTTGTCCCAATAGTTAACAGATGTCCCAGTAGTTTTACAGATATCCCAGTAGGTTAACAGATGTCCCCATAGTTTCACAGATGTACCAGTAGTTTCACAGATGTCCCAATAGTTTCACAGATGTCCCAATATTTTCAGAGATTTCCCAATAGTTTCACATATGTCCCAGTAGTTTTACACATTTCCCAATAGTTTCACATATGTCCCATTAGTTTCACAGATGTCCCCATAGTTTCACAGATGTGCCAATAGTTTCCCAGATGTCCCAATAGTATCACAGATGTACCAGTAGTTTAACAGATGTTCCAATAGTTTAACAGATGTCCCAGTAGTTTCACAGATGTCCCAGTAGTTTCACAAATGTCCCAGTAGTTTCACAGATGTTCCAGTAGTTCAACAGATGTCCCAATAGTTTCACAGATGTCCCAGTAGGTTAACAGATGTCCCGATAGTTTCACAGATGTCCCAGTAGTTTCACAGATGTCCCAGTAGTTTAACAGATGTCCCAATAGTTTCACAGATGTAGCAGTAGTTTCACAGATGTCCCAATAGTTTCACAGATGTCCCAATAGTTTCACAGATGTCCCAGAAGTTTTACAGACATCCCAGTAGGTTAACAGATGTCCCGATAGTTTCACAGATGTACCAGTAGTTTCACAGATCTCCCAATAGTTTCACATATGTCCCATTAGTTTCACAGATGTCCCCATAGTTTCACAGATGTCCCAATAGTTTAACAGATGTCCCAGTAGTTTTACAGATGTCCCAGTAGGTTCACATATGTCCCAGTAGTTTTACAGATGTCCCAGTAGTTTCACAGATGTCCCAGTAGTTTCACAGATGTCCCAGTAGGTTAACAGATGTCCCCATAGTTTCGCAGATGTCCCAATAGTTAACAGATGTCCCAGTAGTTTTACAGATATCCCAGTAGGTTATCAGATGTCCCCATAGATTCACAGATGTACCAGTAGTTTCACACATGTCCCAATAGTTTCACAGAATTCCCAATAGTTTCACATATGTACCAGTAGTTTTACACATTTCCCAATAGTTTCACATATGTCCCATTAGTTTCACAGATGTCCCCATAGTTTCACAGATGTCCCAACAGTTTCCCAGATGTCCCAATAGTTTCACAGATGTACCAGTAGTTTAACAGATGTTCCAATAGTTTAACAGATGTCCCAGTAGTTTCACAGATGTCTCAGTAGTTTCACAGATGTCCCAGTAGTTTCACAGATGGCCCAGTAGGATAACAGATGTCCCCATAGTTTCACAGATGTCCCACTAGTTTCATAGATGTCCCAATAGTTTCACAGATGTCTGCATAGTTTCACAGATGTACCAGTAGTTTCACAGATGTCCCAATAGTTTCACAGATGTCCCAATAGTTTCACAGATGTCCCAATAGTTTCACATATGTCCCATTAGTTTCACAGATGTCCCCATAGTTTCACAGATGTGCCAATAGTTTCCCAGATGTCCCAATAGTTTCACAGATGTACCAGTAGTTTAACAGATGTTCCAATAGTTTCACAGATGTCCCAGTAGTTTAACAGATGTCCCAATAGTTTCACAGATGTCCCAGTAGGTTAACAGATATCCCCATAGTTTCACAGATGTACCAGTAGTTTCACAGATGTCCCAATAGTTTCACTGATGTCCCAATAGTTTCACAGATGTCCCAATAGTTTCCCATATGTCCCATTAGTTTCACAGATGACCCCATAGTTTCACAAATGTCCCAATAGTTTGACAGATGTTCCAATAGTTTCACCTATGTCCCATTTGTTTCACAGATGTCCCCATAGTTTCACAGATGTCCCAATAGTTTCACAGATGTACCAGTAGTTTCACAGATGTCCCAATAGTTTCACAGATGTCCCAATAGTTTCACAGATGTCCCAGAAGTTTTACAGACATCCCAGTAGGTTAACAGATGTCATGATAGTTTCACATATGTCCCATTAGTTTCACAGATGTCCCCATAGTTTGAAAGATGTCCCAATAGTTTAACAGATGTCCCAGTAGTTTTACAGATGTCCCCATAGTTTCACAGATGTCCCAGTAGTTTAACAGATGTTCCAATAGTTTCACAGATTTCCCAATAGTTTCACATATGTACCAGTAGTTTTACACATTTCCCAATAGTTTCACATATGTCCCATTAGTTTCACAGATGTCCCCATAGTTTCACAGATGTCCCAATAGTTTCCCAGATGTCCCAATAGTTTCACAGATGTACCAGTAGTTTAACAGATGTTCCAATAGCTTAACAGATGTCCCAGTAGTTTCACAGATGTCCCAGTAGTTTCACAGATGTCCCAGTAGTTTCACAGATATCCCAGTAGTTTAACAGATGTCCCTATAGTTTCACAGATGTCCCAGTAGGTTAACAGATGTCCCCATAGTTTCACAGATGTCCCACTAGTTTCATAGATGTCCCAATAGTTTCACAGATGTCCCCATAGTTTCACAGATGTACCAGTAGTTTCACAGATGTCCCAATAGTTTCACAGATGTCCCAATAGTTTCACAGATGTCCCAATAGTTTCACCTATGTCCCATTTGTTTCACAGATGTCCCCATAGTTTCACAGATGTCCCAATAGTTTCACAGATGTACCAGTAGTTTCACAGATGTCCCAATAGTTTCACAGATGTCCCAATAGTTTCACAGATGTCCCAGAAGTTTTACAGACATCCCAGTAGGTTAACAGATGTCCCGATAGTTTCACAGATGTACCAGTAGTTTCACAGATCTCCCAATAGATTCACATACGTCCCATTAGTTTCACAGATGTCCCCATAGTTTCACAGATGTCCCAATAGTTTAACAGATGTCCCAGTAGTTTTACAGATGTCCCAGTAGTTTCACACATGTCCCAGTAGTTTCACAGACGCCCCAATAGTTTCACATATGTCCCATTAGTTTTACAGATGTCCCCATAGTTTCACAGATGTCCCCATATTTTCACAGATGTCCCAATAGTTTCCCAGATGTCCCAATAGTTTCACAGATGTACCAGTAGTTTAACAGATGTTCCAATAGTTTAACAGATGTCCCAGTAGTTTCACAGATGTCCCAGTAGTTTCACAGATGTCCCAGTAGTTTCACAGATGTCCCAGTAGTTTAACAGATGTCCCAATAGTTTCACAGATGTCCCAGTAGGTTAACAGATGTCCCCATAGTTTCACAGATGTCCCACTAGTTTCATAGATGTGCCAATAGTTTCACAGATGTCCAGGAAGGTTAACAGATGTCCCCATAGTTTCACAGATGTCCCAATAGTTAACAGATGTCCCAGTAGTTTTACAGATATCCCAGTAGGTTAACAGATGTCCCCATAGTTTCACAGATGTACCAGTAGTTTCACAGATGTCCCAATAGTTTCACAGATGTCCCAATATTTTCAGAGATTTCCCAATAGTTTCACATATGTCCCAGTAGTTTTACACATTTCCCAATAGTTTCACATATGTCCCATTAGTTTCACAGATGTCCCCATAGTTTCACAGATGTGCCAATAGTTTCCCAGATGTCCCAATAGTATCACAGATGTACCAGTAGTTTAACAGATGTTCCAATAGTTTAACAGATGTCCCAGTAGTTTCACAGATGTCCCAGTAGTTTCACAAATGTCCCAGTAGTTTCACAGATGTTCCAGTAGTTCAACAGATGTCCCAATAGTTTCACAGATGTCCCAGTAGGTTAACAGATGTCCCGATAGTTTCACAGATGTCCCAGTAGTTTCACAGATGTCCCAGTAGTTTAACAGATGTCCCAATAGTTTCACAGATGTACCAGTAGTTTCACAGATGTCCCAATAGTTTCACAGATGTCCCAGTAGTTTTACAGATGTCCCAGTAGGTTCACATATGTCCCAGTAGTTTTACAGATGTCCCAGTAGTTTCACAGATGTCCCAGTAGTTTCACAGATGTCCCAGTAGGTTAACAGATGTCCCCATAGTTTCGCAGATGTCCCAATAGTTAACAGATGTCCCAGTAGTTTTACAGATATCCCAGTAGGTTATCAGATGTCCCCATAGTTTCACAGATGTACCAGTAGTTTCACACATGTCCCAATAGTTTCACAGATTTCCCAATAGTTTCACATATGTACCAGTAGTTTTACACATTTCCCAATAGTTTCACATATGTCCCATTAGTTTCACAGATGTCCCCATAGTTTCACAGATGTCCCAACAGTTTCCCAGATGTCCCAATAGTTTCACAGATGTACCAGTAGTTTAACAGATGTTCCAATAGTTTAACAGATGTCCCAGTAGTTTCACAGATGTCTCAGTAGTTTCACAGATGTCCCAGTAGTTTCACAGATGGCCCAGTAGGATAACAGATGTCCCCATAGTTTCACAGATGTCCCACTAGTTTCATAGATGTCCCAATAGTTTCACAGATGTCTGCATAGTTTCACAGATGTACCAGTAGTTTCACAGATGTCCCAATAGTTTCACAGATGTACCAGTAGTTTAACAGATGTTCCAATAGTTTAACAGATGTCCCAGTAGTTTCACAGATGTCCCAGTAGTTTCACAGATGTCCCAGTAGTTTTACAGATGTCCCAGTAGTTTAACAGATGTCCCAATAGTTTCACAGATGTCCCAGTAGGTTAACAGATGTCCCCATAGTTTCACAGATGTCCCACTAGTTTCATAGATGTGCCAATAGTTTCACAGATGTCCAGGAAGGTTAACAGATGTCTCCATAGTTTCACAGATGTCCCAATAGTTAACAGATGTCCCAGTAGTTTTACAGATATCCCAGTAGGTTAACAGATGTCCCCATAGTTTCACAGATGTACCAGTAGTTTCACAGATGTCCCAATAGTTTCACAGATGTCCCAATATTTTCAGAGATTTCCCAATAGTTTCACATATGTCCCAGTAGTTTTACACATTTCCCAATAGTTTCACATATGTCCCATTAGTTTCACAGATGTCCCCATAGTTTCACAGATGTGCCAATAGTTTCCCAGATGTCCCAATAGTATCACAGATGTACCAGTAGTTTAACAGATGTTCCAATAGTTTAACAGATGTCCCAGTAGTTTCACAGATGTCCCAGGAGTTTCACAAATGTCCCAGTAGTTTCACAGATGTTCCAGTAGTTCAACAGATGTCCCAATAGTTTCACAGATGTCCCAGTAGGTTAACAGATGTCCCGATAGTTTCACAGATGTCCCAGTAGTTTCACAGATGTCCCAGTAGTTTAACAGATGTCCCAATAGTTTCACAGATGTACCAGTAGTTTCACAGATGTCCCAATAGTTTCACAGATGTCCCAATAGTTTCACAGATGTCCCAGAAGTTTTACAGACATTCCAGTAGGTTAACAGATGTCCCGATAGTTTCACAGATGTACCAGTAGTTTCACAGATCTCCCAATAGTTTCACATATGTCCCATTAGTTTCACAGATGTCCCCATAGTTTCACAGATGTCCCAATAGTTTAACAGATGTCCCAGTAGTTTTACAGATGTCCCAGTAGGTTCACATATGTCCCAGTAGTTTTACAGATGTCCCAGTAGTTTCACAGATGTCCCAGTAGTTTCACAGATGTCCCAGTAGGTTAACAGATGTCCCCATAGTTTCGCAGATGTCCCAATAGTTAACAGATGTCCCAGTAGTTTTACAGATATCCCAGTAGGTTATCAGATGTCCCCATAGTTTCACAGATGTACCAGTAGTTTCACACATGTCCCAATAGTTTCACAGATTTCCCAATAGTTTCACATATGTACCAGTAGTTTTACACATTTCCCAATAGTTTCACATATGTCCCATTAGTTTCACAGATGTCCCCATAGTTTCACAGATGTCCCAACAGTTTCCCAGATGTCCCAATAGTTTCACAGATGTACCAGTAGTTTAACAGATGTTCCAATAGTTTAACAGATGTCCCAGTAGTTTCACAGATGTCTCAGTAGTTTCACAGATGTCCCAGTAGTTTCACAGATGGCCCAGTAGGATAACAGATGTCCCCATAGTTTCACAGATGTCCCACTAGTTTCATAGATGTCCCAATAGTTTCACAGATGTCTGCATAGTTTCACAGATGTACCAGTAGTTTCACAGATGTCCCAATAGTTTCACAGATGTCCCAATAGTTTCACAGATGTCCCAATAGTTTCACATATGTCCCATTAGTTTCACAGATGTCCCCATAGTTTCACAGATGTGCCAATAGTTTCCCAGATGTCCCAATAGTTTCACAGATGTACCAGTAGTTTAACAGATGTTCCAATAGTTTAACAGATGTCCCAGTAGTTTCACAGATGTCCCAGTAGTTTCACAGATGTTCCAGTAGTTTCACAGATGTCCCAGTAGTTTAACAGATGTCCCAATAGTTTCACAGATGTCCCAGTAGGTTAACAGATATCCCCATAGTTTCACAGATGTACCAGTAGTTTCACAGATGTCCCAATAGTTTCACTGATGTCCCAATAGTTTCACAGATGTCCCAATAGTTTCCCATATGTCCCATTAGTTTCACAGATGACCCCATAGTTTCACAGATGTCCCAATAGTTTGACAGATGTTCCAATAGTTTCACCTATGTCCCATTTGTTTCACAGATGTCCCCATAGTTTCACAGATGTCCCAATAGTTTCACAGATGTACCAATAGTTTCACAGATGTCCCAGAAGTTTTACAGACATCCCAGTAGGTTAACAGATGTCATGATAGTTTCACATATGTCCCATTAGTTTCACAGATGTCCCCATAGTTTCACAGATGTCCCAACAGTTTCCCAGATGTCCCAATAGTTTCACAGATGTACCAGTAGTTTAACAGATGTTCCAATAGTTTAACAGATGTCCCAGTAGTTTCACAGATGTCTCAGTAGTTTCACAGATGTCCCAGTAGTTTCACAGATGGCCCAGTAGGATAACAGATGTCCCCATAGTTTCACAGATGTCCCACTAGTTTCATAGATGTCCCAATAGTTTCACAGATGTCTGCATAGTTTCACAGATGTACCAGTAGTTTCACAGATGTCCCAATAGTTTCACAGATGTACCAGTAGTTTAACAGATGTTCCAATAGTTTAACAGATGTCCCAGTAGTTTCACAGATGTCCCAGTAGTTTCACAGATGTCCCAGTAGTTTTACAGATGTCCCAGTAGTTTAACAGATGTCCCAATAGTTTCACAGATGTCCCAGTAGGTTAACAGATGTCCCCATAGTTTCACAGATGTCCCACTAGTTTCATAGATGTGCCAATAGTTTCACAGATGTCCAGGAAGGTTAACAGATGTCTCCATAGTTTCACAGATGTCCCAATAGTTAACAGATGTCCCAGTAGTTTTACAGATATCCCAGTAGGTTAACAGATGTCCCCATAGTTTCACAGATGTACCAGTAGTTTCACAGATGTCCCAATAGTTTCACAGATGTCCCAATATTTTCAGAGATTTCCCAATAGTTTCACATATGTCCCAGTAGTTTTACACATTTCCCAATAGTTTCACATATGTCCCATTAGTTTCACAGATGTCCCCATAGTTTCACAGATGTGCCAATAGTTTCCCAGATGTCCCAATAGTATCACAGATGTACCAGTAGTTTAACAGATGTTCCAATAGTTTAACAGATGTCCCAGTAGTTTCACAGATGTCCCAGGAGTTTCACAAATGTCCCAGTAGTTTCACAGATGTTCCAGTAGTTCAACAGATGTCCCAATAGTTTCACAGATGTCCCAGTAGGTTAACAGATGTCCCGATAGTTTCACAGATGTCCCAGTAGTTTCACAGATGTCCCAGTAGTTTAACAGATGTCCCAATAGTTTCACAGATGTACCAGTAGTTTCACAGATGTCCCAATAGTTTCACAGATGTCCCAATAGTTTCACAGATGTCCCAGAAGTTTTACAGACATTCCAGTAGGTTAACAGATGTCCCGATAGTTTCACAGATGTACCAGTAGTTTCACAGATCTCCCAATAGTTTCACATATGTCCCATTAGTTTCACAGATGTCCCCATAGTTTCACAGATGTCCCAATAGTTTAACAGATGTCCCAGTAGTTTTACAGATGTCCCAGTAGGTTCACATATGTCCCAGTAGTTTTACAGATGTCCCAGTAGTTTCACAGATGTCCCAGTAGTTTCACAGATGTCCCAGTAGGTTAACAGATGTCCCCATAGTTTCGCAGATGTCCCAATAGTTAACAGATGTCCCAGTAGTTTTACAGATATCCCAGTAGGTTATCAGATGTCCCCATAGTTTCACAGATGTACCAGTAGTTTCACACATGTCCCAATAGTTTCACAGATTTCCCAATAGTTTCACATATGTACCAGTAGTTTTACACATTTCCCAATAGTTTCACATATGTCCCATTAGTTTCACAGATGTCCCCATAGTTTCACAGATGTCCCAACAGTTTCCCAGATGTCCCAATAGTTTCACAGATGTACCAGTAGTTTAACAGATGTTCCAATAGTTTAACAGATGTCCCAGTAGTTTCACAGATGTCTCAGTAGTTTCACAGATGTCCCAGTAGTTTCACAGATGGCCCAGTAGGATAACAGATGTCCCCATAGTTTCACAGATGTCCCACTAGTTTCATAGATGTCCCAATAGTTTCACAGATGTCTGCATAGTTTCACAGATGTACCAGTAGTTTCACAGATGTCCCAATAGTTTCACAGATGTCCCAATAGTTTCACAGATGTCCCAATAGTTTCACATATGTCCCATTAGTTTCACAGATGTCCCCATAGTTTCACAGATGTGCCAATAGTTTCCCAGATGTCCCAATAGTTTCACAGATGTACCAGTAGTTTAACAGATGTTCCAATAGTTTAACAGATGTCCCAGTAGTTTCACAGATGTCCCAGTAGTTTCACAGATGTTCCAGTAGTTTCACAGATGTCCCAGTAGTTTAACAGATGTCCCAATAGTTTCACAGATGTCCCAGTAGGTTAACAGATATCCCCATAGTTTCACAGATGTACCAGTAGTTTCACAGATGTCCCAATAGTTTCACTGATGTCCCAATAGTTTCACAGATGTCCCAATAGTTTCCCATATGTCCCATTAGTTTCACAGATGACCCCATAGTTTCACAGATGTCCCAATAGTTTGACAGATGTTCCAATAGTTTCACCTATGTCCCATTTGTTTCACAGATGTCCCCATAGTTTCACAGATGTCCCAATAGTTTCACAGATGTACCAATAGTTTCACAGATGTCCCAGAAGTTTTACAGACATCCCAGTAGGTTAACAGATGTCATGATAGTTTCACATATGTCCCATTAGTTTCACAGATGTCCCCATAGTTTGAAAGATGTCCCAATAGTTTAACAGATGTCCCAGTAGTTTTACAGATGTCCCCATAGTTTCACAGATGTCCCAGTAGTTTAACAGATGTTCCAATAGTTTCACAGATTTCCCAATAGTTTCACATATGTACCAGTAGTTTTACACATTTCCCAATAGTTTCACATATGTCCCATTAGTTTCACAGATGTCCCCATAGTTTCACAGATGTCCCAATAGTTTCCCAGATGTCCCAATAGTTTCACAGATGTACCAGTAGTTTAACAGATGTTCCAATAGTTTAACAGATGTCCCAGTAGTTTCACAGATGTCCCAGTAGTTTCACAGATGTCCCAGTAGTTTCACAGATATCCCAGTAGTTTAACAGATGTCCCTATAGTTTCACAGATGTCCCAGTAGGTTAACAGATGTCCCCATAGTTTCACAGATGTCCCACTAGTTTCATAGATGTCCCAATAGTTTCACAGATGTCCCCATAGTTTCACAGATGTACCAGTAGTTTCACAGATGTCCCAATAGTTTCACAGATGTCCCAATAGTTTCACAGATGTCCCAATAGTTTCACCTATGTCCCATTTGTTTCACAGATGTCCCCATAGTTTCACAGATGTCCCAATAGTTTCACAGATGTACCAGTAGTTTCACAGATGTCCCAATAGTTTCACAGATGTCCCAATAGTTTCACAGATGTCCCAGAAGTTTTACAGACATCCCAGTAGGTTAACAGATGTCCCGATAGTTTCACAGATGTACCAGTAGTTTCACAGATCTCCCAATAGATTCACATACGTCCCATTAGTTTCACAGATGTCCCCATAGTTTCACAGATGTCCCAATAGTTTAACAGATGTCCCAGTAGTTTTACAGATGTCCCAGTAGTTTCACACATGTCCCAGTAGTTTCACAGACGCCCCAATAGTTTCACATATGTCCCATTAGTTTTACAGATGTCCCCATAGTTTCACAGATGTCCCCATATTTTCACAGATGTCCCAATAGTTTCCCAGATGTCCCAATAGTTTCACAGATGTACCAGTAGTTTAACAGATGTTCCAATAGTTTAACAGATGTCCCAGTAGTTTCACAGATGTCCCAGTAGTTTCACAGATGTCCCAGTAGTTTCACAGATGTCCCAGTAGTTTAACAGATGTCCCAATAGTTTCACAGATGTCCCAGTAGGTTAACAGATGTCCCCATAGTTTCACAGATGTCCCACTAGTTTCATAGATGTGCCAATAGTTTCACAGATGTCCAGGAAGGTTAACAGATGTCCCCATAGTTTCACAGATGTCCCAATAGTTAACAGATGTCCCAGTAGTTTTACAGATATCCCAGTAGGTTAACAGATGTCCCCATAGTTTCACAGATGTACCAGTAGATTCACAGATGTCCCAATAGTTTCACAGATGTCCCAATATTTTCAGAGATTTCCCAATAGTTTCACATATGTCCCAGTAGTTTTACACATTTCCCAATAGTTTCACATATGTCCCATTAGTTTCACAGATGTCCCCATAGTTTCACAGATGTGCCAATAGTTTCCCAGATGTCCCAATAGTATCACAGATGTACCAGTAGTTTAACAGATGTTCCAATAGTTTAACAGATGTCCCAGTAGTTTCACAGATGTCCCAGTAGTTTCACAAATGTCCCAGTAGTTTCACAGATGTTCCAGTAGTTCAACAGATGTCCCAATAGTTTCACAGATGTCCCAATAGGTTAACAGATGTCCCGATAGTTTCACAGATGTCCCAGTAGTTTCACAGATGTCCCAGTAGTTTAACAGATGTCCCAATAGTTTCACAGATGCACCAGTAGTTTCACAGATGTCCCAATAGTTTCACAGATGTCCCAATAGTTTCACAGATGTTCCAGAAGTTTTACAGACATCCCAGTAGGTTAACAGATTTCCCGATAGTTTCACAGATGTACCAGTAGTTTCACAGATCTCCCAATAGTTTCACCTATGTCCCATTTGTTTCACAGATGTCCCCATAGTTTCACAGATGTCCCAATAGTTTCACAGATGTACCAGTAGTTTCACAGATGTCCCAATAGTTTCACAGATGTCCCAATAGTTTCACAGATGTCCCAGAAGTTTTACAGACATCCCAGTAGGTTAACAGATGTCATGATAGTTTCACATATGTCCCATTAGTTTCACAGATGTCCCCATAGTTTGAAAGATGTCCCAATAGTTTAACAGATGTCCCAGTAGTTTTACAGATGTCCCCATAGTTTCACAGATGTCCCAGTAGTTTAACAGATGTTCCAATAGTTTCACAGATTTCCCAATAGTTTCACATATGTACCAGTAGTTTTACACATTTCCCAATAGTTTCACATATGTCCCATTAGTTTCACAGATGTCCCCATAGTTTCACAGATGTCCCAATAGTTTCCCAGATGTCCCAATAGTTTCACAGATGTACCAGTAGTTTAACAGATGTTCCAATAGTTTAACAGATGTCCCAGTAGTTTCACAGATGTCCCAGTAGTTTCACAGATGTCCCAGTAGTTTCACAGATATCCCAGTAGTTTAACAGATGTCCCTATAGTTTCACAGGTGTCCCAGTAGGTTAACAGATGTCCCCATAGTTTCACAGATGTCCCACTAGTTTCATAGATGTCCCAATAGTTTCACAGATGTCCCCATAGTTTCACAGATGTACCAGTAGTTTCACAGATGTCCCAATAGTTTCACAGATGTCCCAATAGTTTCACAGATGTCCCAATAGTTTCACCTATGTCCCATTTGTTTCACAGATGTCCCCATAGTTTCACAGATGTCCCAATAGTTTCACAGATGTACCAGTAGTTTCACAGATGTCCCAATAGTTTCACAGATGTCCCAATAGTTTCACAGATGTCCCAGAAGTTTTACAGACATCCCAGTAGGTTAACAGATGTCCCGATAGTTTCACAGATGTACCAGTAGTTTCACAGATCTCCCAATAGATTCACATACGTCCCATTAGTTTCACAGATGTCCCCATAGTTTCACAGATGTCCCAATAGTTTAACAGATGTCCCAGTAGTTTTACAGATGTCCCAGTAGTTTCACACATGTCCCAGTAGTTTCACAGACGCCCCAATAGTTTCACATATGTCCCATTAGTTTTACAGATGTCCCCATAGTTTCACAGATGTCCCCATATTTTCACAGATGTCCCAATAGTTTCCCAGATGTCCCAATAGTTTCACAGATGTACCAGTAGTTTAACAGATGTTCCAATAGTTTAACAGATGTCCCAGTAGTTTCACAGATGTCCCAGTAGTTTCACAGATGTCCCAGTAGTTTCACAGATGTCCCAGTAGTTTAACAGATGTCCCAATAGTTTCACAGATGTCCCAGTAGGTTAACAGATGTCCCCATAGTTTCACAGATGTCCCACTAGTTTCATAGATGTGCCAATAGTTTCACAGATGTCCAGGAAGGTTAACAGATGTCCCCATAGTTTCACAGATGTCCCAATAGTTAACAGATGTCCCAGTAGTTTTACAGATATCCCAGTAGGTTAACAGATGTCCCCATAGTTTCACAGATGTACCAGTAGTTTCACAGATGTCCCAATAGTTTCACAGATGTCCCAATATTTTCAGAGATTTCCCAATAGTTTCACATATGTCCCAGTAGTTTTACACATTTCCCAATAGTTTCACATATGTCCCATTAGTTTCACAGATGTCCCCATAGTTTCACAGATGTGCCAATAGTTTCCCAGATGTCCCAATAGTATCACAGATGTACCAGTAGTTTAACAGATGTTCCAATAGTTTAACAGATGTCCCAGTAGTTTCACAGATGTCCCAGTAGTTTCACAGATGTTCCAGTAGTTCAACAGATCTCCCAATAGTTTCACATATGTCCCATTAGTTTCACAGATGTCCCCATAGTTTCACAGATGTCCCAATAGTTTAACAGATGTCCCAGTAGTTTTACAGATGTCCCAGTAGGTTCACATATGTCCCAGTAGTTTTACAGATGTCCCAGTAGTTTCACAGATGTCCCAGTAGTTTCACAGATGTCCCAGTAGGTTAACAGATGTCCCCATAGTTTCGCAGATGTCCCAATAGTTAACAGATGTCCCAGTAGTTTTACAGATATCCCAGTAGGTTATCAGATGTCCCCATAGTTTCACAGATGTACCAGTAGTTTCACACATGTCCCAATAGTTTCACAGATTTCCCAATAGTTTCACATATGTACCAGTAGTTTTACACATTTCCCAATAGTTTCACATATGTCCCATTAGTTTCACAGATGTCCCCATAGTTTCACAGATGTCCCAACAGTTTCCCAGATGTCCCAATAGTTTCACAGATGTACCAGTAGTTTAACAGATGTTCAAATAGTTTAACAGATGTCCCAGTAGTTTCACAGATGTCTCAGTAGTTTCACAGATGTCCCAGTAGTTTCACAGATGGCCCAGTAGTTTCATAGATGTCCCAATAGTTTAACAGATGTCTGCATAGTTTCACAGATGTACCAGTAGTTTCACAGATGTCCCAATAGTTTCACAGATGTCCCAATAGTTTCACAGATGTCCCAATAGTTTCACATATGTCCCATTAGTTTCACAGATGTCCCCATAGTTTCACAGATGTGCCAATAGTTTCCCAGATGTCCCAATAGTTTCACAGATGTACCAGTAGTTTAACAGATGTTCCAATAGTTTAACAGATGTCCCAGTAGTTTCACAGATGTCCCAGTAGTTTCACAGATGTTCCAGTAGTTTCACAGATGTCCCAGTAGTTTAACAGATGTCCCAATAGTTTCACAGATGTCCCAGTAGGTTAACAGACATCCCAGTAGGTTAACAGATGTCCCGATAGTTTCACAGATTTCCCAATAGTTTCACATATGTACCAGTAGTTTTACACATTTCCAAATAGTTTCACATATGTCCCATTAGTTTCACAGATGTCCCCATAGTTTCACAGATGTCCCAATAGTTTCCCAGATGTCCCAATAGTTTCACAGATATACCACTAGTTTAACAGATGTTCCAATAGTTTAACAGATGTCACAGTAGTTTCACAGATGTACCAGTAGATTCACGGATGTCCCAATAGTTTCACAGATGTCCCAATAGTTTCACAGATGTCCCAGAAGTTTTACAGACATCCCAGTAGGTTAACAGATGTCCTGATAGTTTCACAGATGTACCAGTAGTTTCACAGATCTCCCAATAGTTTCACATATGTCCCATTAGTTTCACAGATGTCCCCATAGTTTCACAGATGTCCCAATAGTTTAACAGATGTCCCAGTAGTTTTACAGATGTCCCAGTAGTTTCACACATGTCCCAGTAGTTTCACAGACGCCCCAATAGTTTCACATATGTCCCATTAGTTTTACAGATGTCCCCATAGTTTCACAGATGTCCCAGTAGTTTAACAGATGTCCCAATAGTTTCACAGATTTCCCTATAGTTTCACATATGTACCAGTAGTTTTACACATTTCCCAATAGTTTCACATATGTCCCATTAGTTTCACAGATGTCCCCATAGTTTCACAGATGTCCCAATAGTTTCCCAGATGTCCCAATAGTTTCACAGATTTACCAGTAGTTTAACAGATGTTCCAATAGTTTAACAGATGTCCCAGTAGTTTCACAGATGTCCCAGTAGTTTCACAGATGTCCCAGTAGTTTCACATATGTCCCAGTAGTTTAACAGATGTCCCAATAGTTTCACAGATGTCCCAGTAGGTTAACAGATGTCCCCATAGTTTCACAGATGTCCCACTAGTTTCATAGATGTGCCAATAGTTTCACAGATGTCCCAGTAGGTTAACAGATGTCCCCATAGTTTCACAGATGTCCCAATAGTTAACAGATGTCCCAGTAGTTTTACAGATATCCCAGTAGGTTAACAGATGTCCCCATAGTTTCACAGATGTACCAGTAGTTTCACAGATGTCCCAATAGTTTCACAGATGTCCCAATAGTTTCACAGATTTCCCAATAGTTTCACATATGTCCCAGTAGTTTTACACATTTCCCAATAGTTTCACATATGTCCCATTAGTTTCACAGATGTCCCCATAGTTTCACAGATGTACCAGTAGTTTAACAGATGTTCAAATAGTTTAACAGATGTCCCAGTAGTTTCACAGATGTCTCAGTAGTTTCACAGATGTCCCAGTAGTTTCACAGATGGCCCAGTAGTTTCATAGATGTCCCAATAGTTTCACAGATGTCTGCATAGTTTCACAGATGTACCAGTAGTTTCACAGATGTCCCAATAGTTTCACAGATGTCCCAATAGTTTCACAGATGTCCCAATAGTTTCACATATGTCCCATTAGTTTCACAGATGTCCCCATAGTTTCACAGATGTGCCAATAGTTTCCCAGATGTCCCAATAGTTTCACAGATGTACCAGTAGTTTAACAGATGTTCCAATAGTTTAACAGATGTCCCAGTAGTTTCACAGATGTCCCAGTAGTTTCACAGATGTTCCAGTAGTTTCACAGATGTCCCAGTAGTTTAACAGATGTCCCAATAGTTTCACAGATGTCCCAGTAGGTTAACAGACATCCCAGTAGGTTAACAGATGTCCCGATAGTTTCACAGATTTCCCAATAGTTTCACATATGTACCAGTAGTTTTACACATTTCCAAATAGTTTCACATATGTCGCATTAGTTTCACAGATGTCCCCATAGTTTCACAGATGTCCCAATAGTTTCCCAGATGTCCCAATAGTTTCACAGATATACCACTAGTTTAACAGATGTTCCAATAGTTTAACAGATGTCACAGTAGTTTCACAGATGTACCAGTAGATTCACGGATGTCCCAATAGTTTCACAGATGTCCCAATAGTTTCACAGATGTCCCAGAAGTTTTACAGACATCCCAGTAGGTTAACAGATGTCCTGATAGTTTCACAGATGTACCAGTAGTTTCACAGATCTCCCAATAGTTTCACATATGTCCCATTAGTTTCACAGATGTCCCCATAGTTTCACAGATGTCCCAATAGTTTAACAGATGTCCCAGTAGTTTTACAGATGTCCCAGTAGTTTCACACATGTCCCAGTAGTTTCACAGACGCCCCAATAGTTTCACATATGTCCCATTAGTTTTACAGATGTCCCCATAGTTTCACAGATGTCCCAGTAGTTTAACAGATGTCCCAATAGTTTCACAGATTTCCCTATAGTTTCACATATGTACCAGTAGTTTTACACATTTCCCAATAGTTTCACATATGTCCCATTAGTTTCACAGATGTCCCCATAGTTTCACAGATGTCCCAATAGTTTCCCAGATGTCCCAATAGTTTCACAGATTTAACAGTAGTTTAACAGATGTTCCAATAGTTTAACAGATGTCCCAGTAGTTTCACAGATGTCCCAGTAGTTTCACAGATGTCCCAGTAGTTTCACATATGTCCCAGTAGTTTAACAGATGTCCCAATAGTTTCACAGATGTCCCAGTAGGTTAACAGATGTCCCCATCGTTTCACAGATGTCCCACTAGTTTCATAGATGTGCCAATAGTTTCACAGATGTCCCAGTAGGTTAACAGATGTCCCCATAGTTTCACAGATGTCCCAATAGTTAACAGATGTCCCAGTAGTTTTACAGATATCCCAGTAGGTTAACAGATGTCCCCATAGTTTCACAGATGTACCAGTAGTTTCACAGATGTCCCAATAGTTTCACAGATGTCCCAATAGTTTCACAGATTTCCCAATAGTTTCACATATGTCCCAGTAGTTTTACACATTTCCCAATAGTTTCACATATGTCCCATTAGTTTCACAGATGTCCCCATAGTTTCACAGATGTACCAGTAGTTTAACAGATGTTCAAATAGTTTAACAGATGTCCCAGTAGTTTCACAGATGTCTCAGTAGTTTCACAGATGTCCCAGTAGTTTCACAGATGGCCCAGTAGTTTCATAGATGTCCCAGTAGGTTAACAGATGTCCCGATAGTTTCACAGATGTCCCAGTAGTTTCACAGATGTCCCAGTAGTTTCACAGATGTCCCAATAGTTTCACAGATGTCCCACTAGTTTCATAGATGTCCCAATAGTTTAACAGATGTCCCAGTAGGTTAAAAGATGTCTCCATAGTTTCACAGATGTCCCAATAGTTAACAGATGTCCCAGTAGTTTTACAGATATCCCAGTAGGTTAACAGATGTCCCCATAGTTTCACAGATGTACCAGTAGTTTCACAGATGTCCCAATAGTTTCACAGATGTCCCAATAGTTTCACAGATTTCCCAATAGTTTCCCATATGTCCCATTAGTTTCACAGATGACCCCATAGTTTCACAGATGTCCCAATAGTTTCACAGATGTCCCAATAGTTTCCCATATGTCCCATTAGTTTCACAGATGACCCCATAGTTTCACAGATGTCCCAGTAGTTTCACAGATGTCCCAATAGTTTCACAGATGTCCCAGTAGGTTAACAGATGTCCCGATAGTTTCACAGATGTCCCAGTAGTTTCACAGATGTCCCAATAGTTTCACAGATGTCCCAATAGTTTCACAGATTTCCCAATAGTTTCACATATGTCCCAGTAGTTTTACACATTTCCCAATAGTTTCACATATGTCCCATTAGTTTCACAGATGTCCCCATAGTTTCACAGATGTACCAGTAGTTTAACAGATGTTCAAATAGTTTAACAGATGTCCCAGTAGTTTCACAGATGTCTCAGTAGTTTCACAGATGTCCCAGTAGTTTCACAGATGGCCCAGTAGTTTCATAGATGTCCCAATAGTTTCACAGATGTCTGCATAGTTTCACAGATGTACCAGTAGTTTCACAGATGTCCCAATAGTTTCACAGATGTCCCAATAGTTTCACAGATGTCCCAATAGTTTCACATATGTCCCATTAGTTTCACAGATGTCCCCATAGTTTCACAGATGTGCCAATAGTTTCCCAGATGTCCCAATAGTTTCACAGATGTACCAGTAGTTTAACAGATGTTCCAATAGTTTAACAGATGTCCCAGTAGTTTCACAGATGTCCCAGTAGTTTCACAGATGTTCCAGTAGTTTCACAGATGTCCCAGTAGTTTAACAGATGTCCCAATAGTTTCACAGATGTCCCAGTAGGTTAACAGACATCCCAGTAGGTTAACAGATGTCCCGATAGTTTCACAGATTTCCCAATAGTTTCACATATGTACCAGTAGTTTTACACATTTCCAAATAGTTTCACATATGTCCCATTAGTTTCACAGATGTCCCCATAGTTTCACAGATGTCCCAATAGTTTCCCAGATGTCCCAATAGTTTCACAGATATACCACTAGTTTAACAGATGTTCCAATAGTTTAACAGATGTCACAGTAGTTTCACAGATGTACCAGTAGATTCACGGATGTCCCAATAGTTTCACAGATGTCCCAATAGTTTCACAGATGTCCCAGAAGTTTTACAGACATCCCAGTAGGTTAACAGATGTCCTGATAGTTTCACAGATGTACCAGTAGTTTCACAGATCTCCCAATAGTTTCACATATGTCCCATTAGTTTCACAGATGTCCCCATAGTTTCACAGATGTCCCAATAGTTTAACAGATGTCCCAGTAGTTTTACAGATGTCCCAGTAGTTTCACACATGTCCCAGTAGTTTCACAGACGCCCCAATAGTTTCACATATGTCCCATTAGTTTTACAGATGTCCCCATAGTTTCACAGATGTCCCAGTAGTTTAACAGATGTCCCAATAGTTTCACAGATTTCCCTATAGTTTCACATATGTACCAGTAGTTTTACACATTTCCCAATAGTTTCACATATGTCCCATTAGTTTCACAGATGTCCCCATAGTTTCACAGATGTCCCAATAGTTTCCCAGATGTCCCAATAGTTTCACAGATTTACCAGTAGTTTAACAGATGTTCCAATAGTTTAACAGATGTCCCAGTAGTTTCACAGATGTCCCAGTAGTTTCACAGATGTCCCAGTAGTTTCACATATGTCCCAGTAGTTTAACAGATGTCCCAATAGTTTCACAGATGTCCCAGTAGGTTAACAGATGTCCCCATAGTTTCACAGATGTCCCACTAGTTTCATAGATGTGCCAATAGTTTCACAGATGTCCCAGTAGGTTAACAGATGTCCCCATAGTTTCACAGATGTCCCAATAGTTAACAGATGTCCCAGTAGTTTTACAGATATCCCAGTAGGTTAACAGATGTCCCCATAGTTTCACAGATGTACCAGTAGTTTCACAGATGTCCCAATAGTTTCACAGATGTCCCAATAGTTTCACAGATTTCCCAATAGTTTCACATATGTCCCAGTAGTTTTACACATTTCCCAATAGTTTCACATATGTCCCATTAGTTTCACAGATGTCCCCATAGTTTCACAGATGTGCCAATAGTTTCCCGGATGTCCCAATAGTTTCACAGATGTACCAGTAGTTTAACAGATGTTCCAATAGTTTAACAGATGTCCCAGTAGTTTCACAGATGTCCCAATAGTTTCACAGATGTCCCAGTAGGTTAACAGATGTCCCGATAGTTTCACAGATGTCCCAGTAGTTTCACAGATGTCCCAGTAGTTTCACAGATGTCCCAATAGTTTCACAGATGTCCCACTAGTTTCATAGATGTCCCAATAGTTTAACAGATGTCCCAGTAGGTTAAAAGATGTCTCCATAGTTTCACAGATGTCCCAATAGTTAACAGATGTCCCAGTAGTTTTACAGATATCCCAGTAGGTTAACAGATGTCCCCATAGTTTCACAGATGTACCAGTAGTTTCACAGATGTCCCAATAGTTTCACAGATGTCCCAATAGTTTCACAGATTTCCCAATAGTTTCCCATATGTCCCATTAGTTTCACAGATGACCCCATAGTTTCACAGATGTCCCAATAGTTTCACAGATGTCCCAATAGTTTCCCATATGTCCCATTAGTTTCACAGATGACCCCATAGTTTCACAGATGTCCCAGTAGTTTCACAGATGTCCCAATAGTTTCACAGATGTCCCAGTAGGTTAACAGATGTCCCGATAGTTTCACAGATGTCCCAGTAGTTTCACAGATGTCCCAGTAGTTTCACAGATGTCCCAATAGTTTCACAGATGTCCCACTAGTTTCATAGATGTCCCAATAGTTTAACAGATGTCCCAGTAGGTTAAAAGATGTCCCCATAGTTTCACAGATGTCCCAATAGTTAACAGATGTCCCAGTAGTTTTACAGATATCCCAGTAGGTTAACAGATGCCCCCATAGTTTCACAGATGTACCAGTAGTTTCACAGATGTCCCAATAGTTTCACAGATGTCCCAATAGTTTCACAGATGTCCCAATAGTTTCCCATATGTCCCATTAGTTTCACAGATGACCCCATAGTTTCACAGATGTCCCAATAGTTTCACAGATGTCCCAATAGTTTCACCTATGTCCCATTTGTTTCACAGATGTCCCCATAGTTTCACAGATGTCCCAATAGTTTCACAGATGTACCAGTAGTTTCGCAGATGTCCCAATAGTTTCACAGATGTCCCAATAGTTTCACAGATGTCCCAGAAGTTTTACAGACATCCCAGTAGGTTAACAGATGTCCCGATAGTTTCACAGATTTCCCAATAGTTTCACATATGTACCAGTAGTTTTACACATTTTCCAATAGTTTCACATATGTCCCATTAGTTTCACAGATGTCCCCATAGTTTCACAGATGTCCCAATAGTTTCCCAGATGTCCCAATAGTTTCACAGATGTCCCAGAAGTTTTACAGACATCCCAGTAGGTTAACAGATGTCCCGATAGTTTCACAGATGTACCAGTAGTTTCACAGATCTCCCAATAGTTTCACATATGTCCCATTAGTTTCACAGATGTCCCCATAGTTTCACAGATGTCCCAATAGTTTAACAGATGTCCCAGTAGTTTTACAGATGTCCCAGTAGTTTCACACATGTCCCAGTAGTTTCACAGACGCCCCAATAGTTTCACATATGTCCCATTAGTTTTACAGATGTCCCCATAGTTTCACAGATGTCCCAGTAGTTTAACAGATGTCCCAATAGTTTCACAGATTTCCCTATAGTTTCACATATGTACCAGTAGTTTTACACATTTCCCAATAGTTTCACATATGTCCCATTAGTTTCACAGATGTCCCCATAGTTTCACAGATGTACCAATAGTTTCCCAGATGTCCCAATAGTTTCACAGATTTACCAGTAGTTTAACAGATGTTCCAATAGTTTAACAGATGTCCCAGTAGTTTCACAGATGTCCCAGTAGTTTCACAGATGTCCCAGTAGTTTCACATATGTCCCAGTAGTTTAACAGATGTCCCAATAGTTTCACAGATGTCCCAGTAGGTTAACAGATGTCCCCATAGTTTCACAGATGTCCCACTAGTTTCATAGATGTGCCAATAGTTTCACAGATGTCCCAGTAGGTTAACAGATGTCCCAGTAGTTTCACAGATGTTCCAGTAGTTTCACAGATGACCCAGTAGTTTAACAGATGTCCCAATAGTTTCACAGATGTCCCAGTAGGTTAACAGACATCCCAGTAGGTTAACAGATGTCCCGATAGTTTCACAGATTTCCCAATAGTTTCACATATGTACCAGTAGTTTTACACATTTCCAAATAGTTTCACATATGTCCCATTAGTTTCACAGATGTCCCCATAGTTTCACAGATGTCCCAATAGTTTCCCAGATGTCCCAATAGTTTCACAGATATACCACTAGTTTAACAGATGTTCCAATAGTTTAACAGATGTCACAGTAGTTTCACAGATGTACCAGTAGATTCACGGATGTCCCAATAGTTTCACAGATGTCCCAATAGTTTCACAGATGTCCCAGAAGTTTTACAGACATCCCAGTAGGTTAACAGATGTCCTGATAGTTTCACAGATGTACCAGTAGTTTCACAGATCTCCCAATAGTTTCACATATGTCCCATTAGTTTCACAGATGTCCCCATAGTTTCACAGATGTCCCAATAGTTTAACAGATGTCCCAGTAGTTTTACAGATGTCCCAGTAGTTTCACACATGTCCCAGTAGTTTCACAGACGCCCCAATAGTTTCACATATGTCCCATTAGTTTTACAGATGTCCCCATAGTTTCACAGATGTCCCAGTAGTTTAACAGATGTCCCAATAGTTTCACAGATTTCCCTATAGTTTCACATATGTACCAGTAGTTTTACACATTTCCCAATAGTTTCACATATGTCCCATTAGTTTCACAGATGTCCCCAGATGTCCCAATAGTTTCCCAGATGTCCCAATAGTTTCACAGATTTACCAATAGTTTAACAGATGTTCCAATAGTTTAACAGATGTCCCAGTAGTTTCACAGATGTCCCAGTAGTTTCACAGATGTCCCAGTAGTTTCACATATGTCCCAGTAGTTTAACAGATGTCCCAATAGTTTCACAGATGTCCCAGTAGGTTAACAGATGTCCCCATAGTTTCACAGATGTCCCACTAGTTTCATAGATGTGCCAATAGTTTCACAGATGTCCCAGTAGGTTAACAGATGTCCCCATAGTTTCACAGATGTCCCAATAGTTAACAGATGTCCCAGTAGTTTTACAGATATCCCAGTAGGTTAACAGATGTCCCCATAGTTTCACAGATGTACCAGTAGTTTCACAGATGTCCCAATAGTTTCACAGATGTCCCAATAGTTTCACAGATTTCCCAATAGTTTCACATATGTCCCAGTAGTTTTACACATTTCCCAATAGTTTCACAGATGTCCCAGTAGTTTCACAGATGTCCCAATAGTTTCACAGATTTCCCAATAGTTTCACATATGTCCCAGTAGTTTTACACATTTCCCAATAGTTTCCCGGATGTCCCAATAGTTTCACAGATGTACCAGTAGTTTAACAGATGTTCCAATAGTTTAACAGATGTCCCAGTAGTTTCACAGATGTCCCAATAGTTTCACAGATGTCCCAGTAGGTTAACAGATGTCCCGATAGTTTCACAGATGTCCCAGTAGTTTCACAGATGTCCCAGTAGTTTCACAGATGTCCCAATAGTTTCACAGATGTCCCACTAGTTTCATAGATGTCCCAATAGTTTAACAGATGTCCCAGTAGGTTAAAAGATGTCTCCATAGTTTCACAGATGTCCCAATAGTTAACAGATGTCCCAGTAGTTTTACAGATATCCCAGTAGGTTAACAGATGTCCCCATAGTTTCACAGATGTACCAGTAGTTTCACAGATGTCCCAATAGTTTCACAGATGTCCCAATAGTTTCACAGATTTCCCAATAGTTTCCCATATGTCCCATTAGTTTCACAGATGACCCCATAGTTTCACAGATGTCCCAATAGTTTCACAGATGTCCCAATAGTTTCCCATATGTCCCATTAGTTTCACAGATGACCCGATAGTTTCACAGATGTCCCAGTAGTTTCACAGATGTCCCAATAGTTTCACAGATGTCCCAGTAGGTTAACAGATGTCCCGATAGTTTCACAGATGTCCCAGTAGTTTCACAGATGTCCCAGTAGTTTCACAGATGTCCCAATAGTTTCACAGATGTCCCACTAGTTTCATAGATGTCCCAATAGTTTAACAGATGTCCCAGTAGGTTAAAAGATGTCCCCATAGTTTCACAGATGTCCCAATAGTTAACAGATGTCCCAGTAGTTTTACAGATATCCCAGTAGGTTAACAGATGCCCCCATAGTTTCACAGATGTACCAGTAGTTTCACAGATGTCCCAATAGTTTCACAGATGTCCCAATAGTTTCACAGATGTCCCAATAGTTTCCCATATGTCCCATTAGTTTCACAGATGACCCCATAGTTTCACAGATGTCCCAATAGTTTCACAGATGTCCCAATAGTTTCACCTATGTCCCATTTGTTTCACAGATGTCCCCATAGTTTCACAGATGTCCCAATAGTTTCACAGATGTACCAGTAGTTTCGCAGATGTCCCAATAGTTTCACAGATGTCCCAATAGTTTCACAGATGTCCCAGAAGTTTTACAGACATCCCGGTAGGTTAACAGATGTCCCGATAGTTTCACAGATTTCCCAATAGTTTCACATATGTACCAGTAGTTTTACACATTTTCCAATAGTTTCACATATGTCCCATTAGTTTCACAGATGTCCCCATAGTTTCACAGATGTCCCAATAGTTTCCCAGATGTCCCAATAGTTTCACAGATGTCCCAGAAGTTTTACAGACATCCCAGTAGGTTAACAGATGTCCCGATAGTTTCACAGATGTACCAGTAGTTTCACAGATCTCCCAATAGTTTCACATATGTCCCATTAGTTTCACAGATGTCCCCATAGTTTCACAGATGTCCCAATAGTTTAACAGATGTCCCAGTAGTTTTACAGATGTCCCAGTAGTTTCACACATGTCCCAGTAGTTTCACAGACGCCCCAATAGTTTCACATATGTCCCATTAGTTTTACAGATGTCCCCATAGTTTCACAGATGTCCCAGTAGTTTAACAGATGTCCCAATAGTTTCACAGATTTCCCTATAGTTTCACATATGTACCAGTAGTTTTACACATTTCCCAATAGTTTCACATATGTCCCATTAGTTTCACAGATGTCCCCATAGTTTCACAGATGTCCCAATAGTTTCCCAGATGTCCCAATAGTTTCACAGATTTACCAGTAGTTTAACAGATGTTCCAATAGTTTAACAGATGTCCCAGTAGTTTCACAGATGTCCCAGTAGTTTCACAGATGTCCCAGTAGTTTCACATATGTCCCAGTAGTTTAACAGATGTCCCAATAGTTTCACAGATGTCCCAGTAGGTTAACAGATGTCCCCATAGTTTCACAGATGTCCCACTAGTTTCATAGATGTGCCAATAGTTTCACAGATGTCCCAGTAGGTTAACAGATGTCCCCATAGTTTCACAGATGTACCAGTAGTTTCACAGATGTCCCAATAGTTTCACAGATGTCCCAATAGTTTCACAGATTTCCCAATAGTTTCACATATGTCCCAGTAGTTTTACACATTTCCCAATAGTTTCACATATGTCCCATTAGTTTCACAGATGTCCCCATAGTTTCACAAATGTGCCAATAGTTTCCCAGATGTCCCAAAAGTTTCACAGATGTACCAGTAGTTTAACAGATGTTCCAATAGTTTAACAGATGTCCCAGTAGTTTCACAGATGTCCCAATAGTTTCACAGATGTCCCAGTAGGTTAACAGATGTCCCAGTAGTTTCACAGATGTCCCAATAGTTTCACAGATACACCAGTAGTTTCACAGATGTCCCAATAGTTTCACAGATGTCCCAGAAGTTTTACAGACATCCCAGTAGGTTAACAGATGTCCCGATAGTTTCACAGATGTACCAGTAGTTTCACAAATCTCCCAATAGTTTCACATATGTCCCATTAGTTTCACAGATGTCCCCATAGTTTCACAGATGTCCCAATAGTTTAACAGATGTCCCAGTAGTTTTACAGATGTCCCAGTAGTTTCACACATGTCCCAGTAGTTTCACAGACGCCCCAATAGTTTCAAATATGTCCCATTAGTTTTACAGATGTCCACATAGTTTCACAGATGTCCCAGTAGTTTAACAGATGTCCCAATAGTTTCACAGATTTCCCAATAGTTTCACATATGTACCAGTAGTTTTACACATTTCCCAATAGTTTCACATATGTCCCATTAGTTTCACAGATGTCCACATAGTTTCCCAGATGTCCCAATAGTTTCACAGATGTAACAATAGTTTAACAGATGTTCCAATAGTTTAACAGATGTTCCAATAGTTTAACCGATGTCCCAGTAGTTTCACAGATGACCCCAGAGTTTCACAGATGTCCCAATAGTTTTACAGATGTCCCATTTGTTTCACAGATGTCCCCATAGTTTCACAGATGTCCCAATAGTTTCACAGATGTACCAGTAGTTTCACAGATGTCCCAATAGTTTCACAGATGTCCCAATAGTTTCACAGATGTCCCAGAAGTTTTACAGACATCCCAGTAGGTTAACAGATGTCCCGATAGTTTCACAGATGTACCAGTAGTTTCACAGATCTCCCAAGTGTTTCACATACGTCCCATTAGTTTCACAGATGTCCCCATAGTTTCACAGATGTCCCAATAGTTTAACAGATGTCCCAGTAGTTTTACAGATGTCCCAGTAGTTTCACACATGTCCCAGTAGTTTCACAGACGCCCCAATAGTTTCACATATGTCCCATTACTTTTACAGATGTCCCCATAGTTTCACAGATGTCCCCATAATTTCACAGATGTACCAGTAGTTTCACAGATGTCCCAATAGTTTCACAGATGTCCCAATAGTTTCACAGATGTCCCAATAGTTTCACATATGTCCCATTAGTTTCACAGATGACCCCATAGTTTCACAGATGTCCCAATAGTTTCACAGATGTCCCAATAGTTTCACCTATGTCCCATTTGTTTCACAGATGTCCCCATAGTTTCACAGATGTCCCAATAGTTTCACAGATGTACCAGTAGTTTCACGGATGACCCCAATAGTTTCACAGATGTCCCAATAGTTTCACAGATGTCCCAGAAGTTTTACAGACATCCCAGTAGGTTAACAGATGTCCCAATAGTTTCACAGATGTACCAGTAGTTTCACAGATCTCCCAATAGTTTCACATATGTCACATTAGTTTCACAGATGTCCCCATAGTTTCACAGATGTCCCAATAGTTTAACAGATGTCCCAGTAGTTTTACAGATGTCCCAGTAATTTCACACATGTCCCAGTAGTTTCACAGATGTCCCAGTAGTTTCACATATGTCCCAGTAGTTTAACAGATGTCCCAATAGTTTCACAGATGTCCCAGTAGGTTAACAGATGTCCCCATAGTTTCACAGATGTCCCACTAGTTTCATAGATGTGCCAATAGTTTCACAGATGTCCCAGTAGGTTAACAGATGTCCCCATAGTTTCACAGATGTCCCAATAGTTAACAGATGTCCCAGTAGTTTTACAGATATCCCAGTAGGTTAACAGATGTCCCCATAGTTTCACAGATGTACCAGTAGTTTCACAGATGTCCCAATAGTTTCACAGATGTCCCGATAGTTTCACAGATTTCCCAATAGTTTCACATATGTCCCAGTAGTTTTACACATTTCCCAATAGTTTCACATATGTCCCATTAGTTTCACAGATGTCCCCATAGTTTCACAGATGTGCCAATAGTTTCCCGGATGTCCCAATAGTTTCACAGATGTACCAGTAGTTTAACAGATGTTCCAATAGTTTAACAGATGTCCCAGTAGTTTCACAGATGTCCGAATAGTTTCACAGATGTCCCAGTAGTTAAACAGATGTCCCGATAGTTTCACAGATGTCCCAGTAGTTTCACAGATGTCCCAGTAGTTTCACAGATGTCCCAATAGTTTCACAGATGTCCCACTAGTTTCATAGATGTCCCAATAGTTTAACAGATGTCCCAGTAGGTTAAAAGATGTCCCCATAGTTTCACAGATGTCCCAATAGTTAACAGATGTCCCAGTAGTTTTACAGATATCCCAGTAGGTTAACAGATGTCCCCATAGTTTCACAGATGTACCAGTAGTTTCACAGATGTACCAATAGTTTCACAGATGTCCCAGAAGTTTTACAGACATCCCAGTAGGTTAACAGATGTCCCGATAGTTTCACAGATGTACCAGTAGTTTCACAGATCTCCCAATAGTTTCACATATGTCCCATTAGTTTCACAGATGTCCCCATAGTTTCACAAATGTCCCAATAGTTTAACAGATGTCCCAGTAGTTTTACAGATGTCCTAGTAGTTTCACACATGTCCCAGTAGTTTCACAGACGCCCCAATAGTTTCACATATGTCCCATTAGTTTTACAGATGTCCCCATAGTTTCACAGATGTCCCAGTAGTTTAACAGATGTCCCAATAGTTTCACAGATTTCCCTATAGTTTCACATATGTACCAGTAGTTTTACACATTTCCCAAAAGTTTCACATATGTCCCATTAGTTTCACAGATGTCCCCATAGTTTCACAGATGTCCCAATAGTTTCCCAGATGTCCCAATAGTTTCACAGATTTACCAGTAGTTTAACAGATGTTCCAATAGTTTAACAGATGTCCCAGTAGTTTCACAGATGTCCCAGTAGTTTCACAGATGTCCCAGTAGTTTCACATATGTCCCAGTAGTTTAACAGATGTCCCAATAGTTTCACAGATGTCCCAGTAGGTTAACAGATGTCCCCATAGTTTCACAGATGTCCCACTAGTTCCATAGATGTGCCAATAGTTTCACAGATGTCCCAGTAGGTTAACAGATGTCCCCATAGTTTCACAGATGTCCCAATAGTTAACAGATGTCCCAGTAGTTTTACAGATATCCCAGTAGGTTAACAGATGTCCCCATAGTTTCACAGATGTACCAGTAGTTTCACAGATGTCCCAATAGTTTCACAGATGTCCCAATAGTTTCACAGATTTCCCAATAATTTCACATATGTCCCAGTAGTTTTACACATTTCCCAATAGTTTCACATATGTCCCATTAGTTTCACAGATGTCCCCATAGTTTCACAGATGTGCCAATAGTTTCCCGGATGTCCCAATAGTTTCACAGATGTACCAGTAGTTTAACAGATGTTCCAATAGTTTAACAGATGTCCCAGTAGTTTCACAGATGTCCCAATAGTTTCACAGATGTCCCAGTAGGTTAACAGATGTCCCGATAGTTTCACAGATGTCCCAGTAGTTTCACAGATGTCCCAGTAGTTTCACAGATGTCCCAATAGTTTCACAGATGTCCCACTAGTTTCATAGATGTCCCAATAGTTTAACAGATGTCCCAGTAGGTTAAAAGATGTCCCCATAGTTTCACAGATGTCCCAATAGTTAACAGATGTCCCAGTAGTTTTACAGATATCCCAGTAGGTTAACAGATGTCCCCATAGTTTCACAGATGTACCAGTAGTTTCACAGATGTCCCAATAGTTTCACAGATGTCCCAATAGTTTCACAGATTTCCCAATAGTTTCCCATATGTCCCATTAGTTTCACAGATGACCCCATAGTTTCACAGATGTCCCAATAGTTTCACAGATGTCCCAATAGTTTCCCATATGTCCCATTAGTTTCACAGATGACCCCATAGTTTCACAGATGTCCCAGTAGTTTCACAGATGTCCCAATAGTTTCACAGATGTCCCAGTAGGTTAACAGATGTCCCGATAGTTTCACAGATGTCCCAGTAGTTTCACAGATGTCCCAGTAGTTTCACAGATGTCCCAATAGTTTCACAGATGTCCCACTAGTTTCATAGATGTCCCAATAGTTTAACAGATGTCCCAGTAGGTTAAAAGATGTCCCCATAGTTTCACAGATGTCCCAATAGTTAACAGATGTCCCAGTAGTTTTACAGATATCCCAGTAGGTTAACAGATGTCCCCATAGTTTCACAGATGTACCAGTAGTTTCACAGATGTCCCAATAGTTTCACAGATGTCCCAATAGTTTCACAGATGTCCCAATAGTTTCCCATATGTCCCATTAGTTTCACAGATGACCCCATAGTTTCACAGATGTCCCAATAGTTTCACAGATGTCCCAATAGTTTCACCTATGTCCCATTTGTTTCACAGATGTCCCCATAGTTTCACAGATGTCCCAATAGTTTCACAGATGTACCAGTAGTTTCGCAGATGTCCCAATAGTTTCACAGATGTCCCAATAGTTTCACAGATGTCCCAGAAGTTTTACAGACATCCCAGTAGGTTAACAGATGTCCCGATAGTTTCACAGATTTCCCAATAGTTTCACATATGTACCAGTAGTTTTACACATTTACCAATAGTTTCACATATGTCCCATTAGTTTCACAGATGTCCCCATAGTTTCACAGATGTCCCAATAGTTTCCCAGATGTCCCAATAGTTTCACAGATATACCACTAGTTTAACAGATGTTCCAATAGTTTAACAGATGTCACAGTAGTTTCACAGATGTACCAGTAGTTTCACGGATGTCCCAATAGTTTCACAGATGTCCCAATAGTTTCACAGATGTCCCAGAAGTTTTACAGACATCCCAGTAGGTTAACAGATGTCCCGATAGTTTCACAGATGTACCAGTAGTTTCACAGATCTCCCAATAGTTTCACATATGTCCCATTAGTTTCACAGATGTCCCCATAGTTTCACAGATGTCCCAATAGTTTAACAGATGTCCCAGTAGTTTTACAGATGTCCCAGTAGTTTCACACATGTCCCAGTAGTTTCACAGACGCCCCAATAGTTTCACATATGTCCCATTAGTTTTACAGATGTCCCCATAGTTTCACAGATGTCCCAGTAGGTTAACAGATGTCCCCATAGTTTCACAGATGTCCCACTAGTTTCATAGATGTGCCAATAGTTTCACAGATGTCCCAGTAGGTTAACAGATGTCCCCATAGTTTCACAGATGTCCCAATAGTTAACAGATGTCCCAGTAGTTTTACAGATATCCCAGTAGGTTAACAGATGTCCCCATAGTTTCACAGATGTACCAGTAGTTTCACAGATGTCCCAATAGTTTCACAGATGTCCCAATAGTTTCACAGATTTCCCAATAGTTTCACATATGTCCCAGTAGTTTTACACATTTCCCAATAGTTTCACATATGTCCCATTAGTTTCACAGATGTCCCCATAGTTTCACAGATGTGCCAATAGTTTCCCGGATGTCCCAATAGTTTCACAGATGTACCAGTAGTTTAACAGATGTTCCAATAGTTTAACAGATGTCCCAGTAGTTTCACAGATGTCCCAATAGTTTCACAGATGTCCCAGTAGGTTAACAGATGTCCCGATAGTTTCACAGATGTCCCAGTAGTTTCACAGATGTCCCAGTAGTTTCACAGATGTCCCAATAGTTTCACAGATGTCCCACGAGTTTCATAGATGTCCCAATAGTTTAACAGATGTCCCAGTAGGTTAAAAGATGTCCCCATAGTTTCACAGATGTCCCAATAGTTAACAGATGTCCCAGTAGTTTTACAGATATCCCAGTAGGTTAACAGATGTCCCCATAGTTTCACAGATGTACCAGTAGTTTCACAGATGTCCCAATAGTTTCACAGATGTCCCAATAGTTTCACAGATTTCCCAATAGTTTCCCATATGTCCCATTAGTTTCACAGATGACCCCATAGTTTCACAGATGTCCCAATAGTTTCACAGATGTCCCAATAGTTTCCCATATGTCCCATTAGTTTCACAGATGACCCCATAGTTTCACAGATGTCCCAGTAGTTTCAGAGATGTCCCAATAGTTTCACAGATGTCCCAGTAGGTTAACAGATGTCCCGATAGTTTCACAGATGTCCCAGTAGTTTCACAGATGTCCCAGTAGTTTCACAGATGTCCCAATAGTTTCACAGATGTCCCACTAATTTCATAGATGTCCCAATAGTTTAACAGATGTCCCAGTAGGTTAAAAGATGTCCCCATAGTTTCACAGATGTCCCAATAGTTAACAGATGTCCCAGTAGTTTTACAGATATCCCAGTAGGTTAACAGATGTCCCCATAGTTTCACAGATGTACCAGTAGTTTCACAGATGTCCCAATAGTTTCACAGATGTCCCAATAGTTTCACAGATGTCCCAATAGTTTCCCATATGTCCCATTAGTTTCACAGATGACCCCATAGTTTCACAGATGTCCCAATAGTTTCACAGATGTCCCAATAGTTTCACCTATGTCCCATTTGTTTCACAGATGTCCCCATAGTTTCACAGATGTCCCAGTAGTTAAACAGATGTCCCGATAGTTTCACAGATGTCCCAGTAGTTTCACAGATGTCCCAGTAGTTTCACAGATGTCCCAATAGTTTCACAGATGTCCCACTAGTTTCATAGATGTCCCAATAGTTTAACAGATGTCCCAGTAGGTTAAAAGATGTCCCCATAGTTTCACAGATGTCTCAATAGTTAACAGATGTCCCAGTAGTTTTACAGATATCCCAGTAGGTTAACAGATGTCCCCATAGTTTCACAGATGTACCAGTAGTTTCACAGATGTCCCAATAGTTTCACAGATGTCCCAGAAGTTTTACAGACATCCCAGTAGGTTAACAGATGTCCCGATAGTTTCACAGATGTACCAGTAGTTTCACAGATCTCCCAATAGTTTCACATATGTCCCATTAGTTTCACAGATGTCCCCATAGTTTCACAGATGTCCCAATAGTTTAACAGATGTCCCAGTAGTTTTACAGATGTCCCAGTAGTTTCACACATGTCCCAGTAGTTTCACAGACGCCCCAATAGTTTCACATATGTCCCATTAGTTTTACAGATGTCCCCATAGTTTCACAGATGTCCCAGTAGTTTAACAGATGTCCCAATAGTTTCACAGATTTCCCTATAGTTTCACATATGTACCAGTAGTTTTACACATTTCCCAATAGTTTCACATATGTCCCATTAGTTTCACAGATGTCCCACGAGTTTCATAGATGTCCCAATAGTTTAACAGATGTCCCAGTAGGTTAAAAGATGTCCCCATAGTTTCACAGATGTCCCACAAGTTAACAGATGTCCCAGTAGTTTTACAGATATCCCAGTAGGTTAACAGATGTCCCCATAGTTTCACAGATGTACCAGTAGTTTCACAGATGTCCCAATAGTTTCACAGATGTCCCAATAGTTTCACAGATTTCCCAATAGTTTCCCATATGTCCCATTAGTTTCACAGATGACCCCATAGTTTCACAGATGTCCCAATAGTTTCACAGATGTCCCAATAGTTTCCCATATGTCCCATTAGTTTCACAGATGACCCCATAGTTTCACAGATGTCCCAGTAGTTTCACAGATGTCCCAATAGTTTCACAGATGTCCCAGTAGGTTAACAGATGTCCCGATAGTTTCACAGATGTCCCAGTAGTTTCACAGATGTCCCAGTAGTTTCACAGATGTCCCAATAGTTTCACAGATGTCCCACTAATTTCATAGATGTCCCAATAGTTTAACAGATGTCCCAGTAGGTTAAAAGATGTCCCCATAGTTTCACAGATGTCCCAATAGTTAACAGATGTCCCAGTAGTTTTACAGATATCCCAGTAGGTTAACAGATGTCCCCATAGTTTCACAGATGTACCAGTAGTTTCACAGATGTCCCAATAGTTTCACAGATGTCCCAATAGTTTCACAGATGTCCCAATAGTTTCCCATATGTCCCATTAGTTTCACAGATGACCCCATAGTTTCACAGATGTCCCAATAGTTTCACAGATGTCCCAATAGTTTCACCTATGTCCCATTTGTTTCACAGATGTCCCCATAGTTTCACAGATGTCCCAGTAGTTAAACAGATGTCCCGATAGTTTCACAGATGTCCCAGTAGTTTCACAGATGTCCCAGTAGTTTCACAGATGTCCCAATAGTTTCACAGATGTCCCACTAGTTTCATAGATGTCCCAATAGTTTAACAGATGTCCCAGTAGGTTAAAAGATGTCCCCATAGTTTCACAGATGTCTCAATAGTTAACAGATGTCCCAGTAGTTTTACAGATATCCCAGTAGGTTAACAGATGTCCCCATAGTTTCACAGATGTACCAGTAGTTTCACAGATGTCCCAATAGTTTCACAGATGTCCCAGAAGTTTTACAGACATCCCAGTAGGTTAACAGATGTCCCGATAGTTTCACAGATGTACCAGTAGTTTCACAGATCTCCCAATAGTTTCACATATGTCCCATTAGTTTCACAGATGTCCCCATAGTTTCACAGATGTCCCAATAGTTTAACAGATGTCCCAGTAGTTTTACAGATGTCCCAGTAGTTTCACACATGTCCCAGTAGTTTCACAGACGCCCCAATAGTTTCACATATGTCCCATTAGTTTTACAGATGTCCCCATAGTTTCACAGATGTCCCAGTAGTTTAACAGATGTCCCAATAGTTTCACAGATTTCCCTATAGTTTCACATATGTACCAGTAGTTTTACACATTTCCCAATAGTTTCACATATGTCCCATTAGTTTCACAGATGTCCCCATAGTTTCACAGATGTCCCAATAGTTTCCCAGATGTCCCAATAGTTTCACAGATTTACCAGTAGTTTAACAGATGTTCCAATAGTTTAACAGATGTCCCAGTAGTTTCACAGATGTCCCAGTAGTTTCACAGATGTCCCAGTAGTTTCACATATGTCCCAGTAGTTTAACAGATGTCCCAATAGTTTCACAGATGTCCCAGTAGGTTAACAGATGTCCCCATAGTTTCACAGATGTCCCACTAGTTTCATAGATGTGCCAATAGTTTCACAGATGTCCCAGTAGGTTAACAGATGTCCCCATAGTTTCACAGATGTCCCAATAGTTAACAGATGTCCCAGTAGTTTTACAGATATCCCAGTAGGTTAACAGATGTCCCCATAGTTTCACAGATGTACCAGTAGTTTCACAGATGTCCCAATAGTTTCACAGATGTCCCAATAGTTTCACAGATTTCCCAATAGTTTCACATATGTCCCAGTAGTTTTACACATTTCCCAATAGTTTCACATATGTCCCATTAGTTTCACAGATGTCCCCATAGTTTCACAGATGTGCCAATAGTTTCCCGGATGTCCCAATAGTTTCACAGATGTACCAGTAGTTTAACAGATGTTCCAATAGTTTAACAGATGTCCCAGTAGTTTCACAGATGTCCCAATAGTTTCACAGATGTCCCAGTAGGTTAACAGATGTCCCGATAGTTTCACAGATGTCCCAGTAGTTTCACAGATGTCCCAGTAGTTTCACAGATGTCCCAATAGTTTCACAGATGTCCCACTAGTTTCATAGATGTCCCAATAGTTTAACAGATGTCCCAGTAGGTTAAAAGATGTCCCCATAGTTTCACAGATGTCCCAATAGTTAACAGATGTCCCAGTAGTTTTACAGATATCCCAGTAGGTTAACAGATGTCCCCATAGTTTCACAGATGTACCAGTAGTTTCACAGATGTCCCAATAGTTTCACAGATGTCCCAATAGTTTCACAGATTTCCCAATAGTTTCCCATATGTCCCATTAGTTTCACAGATGACCCCATAGTTTCACAGATGTCCCAATAGTTTCACAGATGTCCCAATAGTTTCCCATATGTCCCATTAGTTTCACAGATGACCCCATAGTTTCACAGATGTCCCAGTAGTTTCACAGATGTCCCAATAGTTTCACAGATGTCCCAGTAGGTTAACAGATGTCCCGATAGTTTCACAGATGTCCCAGTAGTTTCACAGATGTCCCAGTAGTTTCACAGATGTCCCAATAGTTTCACAGATGTCCCACTAGTTTCATAGATGTCCCAATAGTTTAACAGATGTCCCAGTAGGTTAAAAGATGTCCCCATAGTTTCACAGATGTCCCAATAGTTAACAGATGTCCCAGTAGTTTTACAGATATCCCAGTAGGTTAACAGATGTCCCCATAGTTTCACAGATGTACCAGTAGTTTCACAGATGTCCCAATAGTTTCACAGATGTCCCAATAGTTTCACAGATGTCCCAATAGTTTCCCATATGTCCCATTAGTTTCACAGATGACCCCATAGTTTCACAGATGTCCCAATAGTTTCACAGATGTCCCAATAGTTTCACCTATGTCCCATTTGTTTCACAGATGTCCCCATAGTTTCACAGATGTCCCAATAGTTTCACAGATGTACCAGTAGTTTCGCAGATGTCCCAATAGTTTCACAGATGTCCCAATAGTTTCACAGATGTCCCAGAAGTTTTACAGACATCCCAGTAGGTTAACAGATGTCCCGATAGTTTCACAGATTTCCCAATAGTTTCACATATGTACCAGTAGTTTTACACATTTCCCAATAGTTTCACATATGTCCCATTAGTTTCACAGATGTCCCCATAGTTTCACAGATGTCCCAATAGTTTCCCAGATGTCCCAATAGTTTCACAGATATACCACTAGTTTAACAGATGTTCCAATAGTTTAACAGATGTCACAGTAGTTTCACAGATGTACCAGTAGTTTCACGGATGTCCCAATAGTTTCACAGATGTCCCAATAGTTTCACAGATGTCCCAGAAGTTTTACAGACATCGCAGTAGGTTAACAGATGTCCCGATAGTTTCACAGATGTACCAGTAGTTTCACAGATCTCCCAATAGTTTCACATATGTCCCATTAGTTTCACAGATGTACCAGTAGTTTCACAGATCTCCCAATAGTTTCACATATGTCCCATTAGTTTCACAGATGTCCCCATAGTTTCACAAATGTCCCAATAGTTTAACAGATGTCCCAGTAGTTTTACAGATGTCCTAGTAGTTTCACACATGTCCCAGTAGTTTCACAGACGCCCCAATAGTTTCACATATGTCCCATTAGTTTTACAGATGTCCCCATAGTTTCACAGATGTCCCAGTAGTTTAACAGATGTCCCAATAGTTTCACAGATTTCCCTATAGTTTCACATATGTACCAGTAGTTTTACACATTTCCCAAAAGTTTCACATATGTCCCATTAGTTTCACAGATGTCCCCATAGTTTCACAGATGTCCCAATAGTTTCCCAGATGTCCCAATAGTTTCACAGATTTACCAGTAGTTTAACAGATGTTCCAATAGTTTAACAGATGTCCCAGTAGTTTCACAGATGTCCCAGTAGTTTCACAGATGTCCCAGTAGTTTCACATATGTCCCAGTAGTTTAACAGATGTCCCAATAGTTTCACAGATGTCCCAGTAGGTTAACAGATGTCCCCATAGTTTCACAGATGTCCCACTAGTTCCATAGATGTGCCAATAGTTTCACAGATGTCCCAGTAGGTTAACAGATGTCCCCATAGTTTCACAGATGTCCCAATAGTTAACAGATGTCCCAGTAGTTTTACAGATATCCCAGTAGGTTAACAGATGTCCCCATAGTTTCACAGATGTACCAGTAGTTTCACAGATGTCCCAATAGTTTCACAGATGTCCCAATAGTTTCACAGATTTCCCAATAATTTCACATATGTCCCAGTAGTTTTACACATTTCCCAATAGTTTCACATATGTCCCATTAGTTTCACAGATGTCCCCATAGTTTCACAGATGTGCCAATAGTTTCCCGGATGTCCCAATAGTTTCACAGATGTACCAGTAGTTTAACAGATGTTCCAATAGTTTAACAGATGTCCCAGTAGTTTCACAGATGTCCCAATAGTTTCACAGATGTCCCAGTAGGTTAACAGATGTCCCGATAGTTTCACAGATGTCCCAGTAGTTTCACAGATGTCCCAGTAGTTTCACAGATGTCCCAATAGTTTCACAGATGTCCCACTAGTTTCATAGATGTCCCAATAGTTTAACAGATGTCCCAGTAGGTTAAAAGATGTCCCCATAGTTTCACAGATGTCCCAATAGTTAACAGATGTCCCAGTAGTTTTACAGATATCCCAGTAGGTTAACAGATGTCCCCATAGTTTCACAGATGTACCAGTAGTTTCACAGATGTCCCAATAGTTTCACAGATGTCCCAAAAGTTTCACAGATTTCCCAATAGTTTCCCATATGTCCCATTAGTTTCACAGATGACCCCATAGTTTCACAGATGTCCCAATAGTTTCACAGATGTCCCAATAGTTTCCCATATGTCCCATTAGTTTCACAGATGACCCCATAGTTTCACAGATGTCCCAGTAGTTTCACAGATGTCCCAATAGTTTCACAGATGTCCCAGTAGGTTAACAGATGTCCCGATAGTTTCACAGATGTCCCAGTAGTTTCACAGATGTCCCAGTAGTTTCACAGATGTCCCAATAGTTTCACAGATGTCCCACTAGTTTCATAGATGTCCCAATAGTTTAACAGATGTCCCAGTAGGTTAAAAGATGTCCCCATAGTTTCACAGATGTCCCAATAGTTAACAGATGTCCCAGTAGTTTTACAGATATCCCAGTAGGTTAACAGATGTCCCCATAGTTTCACAGATGTACCAGTAGTTTCACAGATGTCCCAATAGTTTCACAGATGTCCCAATAGTTTCACAGATGTCCCAATAGTTTCCCATATGTCCCATTAGTTTCACAGATGACCCCATAGTTTCACAGATGTCCCAATAGTTTCACAGATGTCCCAATAGTTTCACCTATGTCCCATTTGTTTCACAGATGTCCCCATAGTTTCACAGATGTCCCAATAGTTTCACAGATGTACCAGTAGTTTCGCAGATGTCCCAATAGTTTCACAGATGTCCCAATAGTTTCACAGATGTCCCAGAAGTTTTACAGACATCCCAGTAGGTTAACAGATGTCCCGATAGTTTCACAGATTTCCCAATAGTTTCACATATGTACCAGTAGTTTTACACATTTACCAATAGTTTCACATATGTCCCATTAGTTTCACAGATGTCCCCATAGTTTCACAGATGTCCCAATAGTTTCCCAGATGTCCCAATAGTTTCACAGATATACCACTAGTTTAACAGATGTTCCAATAGTTTAACAGATGTCACAGTAGTTTCACAGATGTACCAGTAGTTTCACGGATGTCCCAATAGTTTCACAGATGTCCCAATAGTTTCACAGATGTCCCAGAAGTTTTACAGACATCCCAGTAGGTTAACAGATGTCCCGATAGTTTCACAGATGTACCAGTAGTTTCACAGATCTCCCAATAGTTTCACATATGTCCCATTAGTTTCACAGATGTCCCCATAGTTTCACAGATGTCCCAATAGTTTAACAGATGTCCCAGTAGTTTTACAGATGTCCCAGTAGTTTCACACATGTCCCAGTAGTTTCACAGACGCCCCAATAGTTTCACATATGTCCCATTAGTTTTACAGATGTCCCCATAGTTTCACAGATGTCCCAGTAGGTTAACAGATGTCCCCATAGTTTCACAGATGTCCCACTAGTTTCATAGATGTGCCAATAGTTTCACAGATGTCCCAGTAGGTTAACAGATGTCCCCATAGTTTCACAGATGTCCCAATAGTTAACAGATGTCCCAGTAGTTTTACAGATATCCCAGTAGGTTAACAGATGTCCCCATAGTTTCACAGATGTACCAGTAGTTTCACAGATGTCCCAATAGTTTCACAGATGTCCCAATAGTTTCACAGATTTCCCAATAGTTTCACATATGTCCCAGTAGTTTTACACATTTCCCAATAGTTTCACATATGTCCCATTAGTTTCACAGATGTCCCCATAGTTTCACAGATGTGCCAATAGTTTCCCGGATGTCCCAATAGTTTCACAGATGTACCAGTAGTTTAACAGATGTTCCAATAGTTTAACAGATGTCCCAGTAGTTTCACAGATGTCCCAATAGTTTCACAGATGTCCCAGTAGGTTAACAGATGTCCCGATAGTTTCACAGATGTCCCAGTAGTTTCACAGATGTCCCAGTAGTTTCACAGATGTCCCAATAGTTTCACAGATGTCCCACGAGTTTCATAGATGTCCCAATAGTTTAACAGATGTCCCAGTAGGTTAAAAGATGTCCCCATAGTTTCACAGATGTCCCAATAGTTAACAGATGTCCCAGTAGTTTTACAGATATCCCAGTAGGTTAACAGATGTCCCCATAGTTTCACAGATGTACCAGTAGTTTCACAGATGTCCCAATAGTTTCACAGATGTCCCAATAGTTTCACAGATTTCCCAATAGTTTCCCATATGTCCCATTAGTTTCACAGATGACCCCATAGTTTCACAGATGTCCCAATAGTTTCACAGATGTCCCAATAGTTTCCCATATGTCCCATTAGTTTCACAGATGACCCCATAGTTTCACAGATGTCCCAGTAGTTTCACAGATGTCCCAATAGTTTCACAGATGTCCCAGTAGGTTAACAGATGTCCCGATAGTTTCACAGATGTCCCAGTAGTTTCACAGATGTCCCAGTAGTTTCACAGATGTCCCAATAGTTTCACAGATGTCCCACTAATTTCATAGATGTCCCAATAGTTTAACAGATGTCCCAGTAGATTAAAAGATGTCCCCATAGTTTCACAGATGTCCCAATAGTTAACAGATGTCCCAGTAGTTTTACAGATATCCCAGTAGGTTAACAGATGTCCCCATAGTTTCACAGATGTACCAGTAGTTTCACAGATGTCCCAATAGTTTCACAGATGTCCCAATAGTTTCACAGATGTCCCAATAGTTTCCCATATGTCGCATTAGTTTCACAGATGACCCCATAGTTTCACAGATGTCCCAATAGTTTCACAGATGTCCCAATAGTTTCACCTATGTCCCATTTGTTTCACAGATGTCCCCATAGTTTCACAGATGTCCCAGTAGTTAAACAGATGTCCCGATAGTTTCACAGATGTCCCAGTAGTTTCACAGATGTCCCAGTAGTTTCACAGATGTCCCAATAGTTTCACAGATGTCCCACTAGTTTCATAGATGTCCCAATAGTTTAACAGATGTCCCAGTAGGTTAAAAGATGTCCCCATAGTTTCACAGATGTCTCAATAGTTAACAGATGTCCCAGTAGTTTTACAGATATCCCAGTAGGTTAACAGATGTCCCCATAGTTTCACAGATGTACCAGTAGTTTCACAGATGTCCCAATAGTTTCACAGATGTCCCAGAAGTTTTACAGACATCCCAGTAGGTTAACAGATGTCCCGATAGTTTCACAGATGTACCAGTAGTTTCACAGATCTCCCAATAGTTTCACATATGTCCCATTAGTTTCACAGATGTCCCCATAGTTTCACAGATGTCCCAATAGTTTAACAGATGTCCCAGTAGTTTTACAGATGTCCCAGTAGTTTCACACATGTCCCAGTAGTTTCACAGACGCCCCAATAGTTTCACATATGTCCCATTAGTTTTACAGATGTCCCCATAGTTTCACAGATGTCCCAGTAGTTTAACAGATGTCCCAATAGTTTCACAGATTTCCCTATAGTTTCACATATGTACCAGTAGTTTTACACATTTCCCAATAGTTTCACATATGTCCCATTAGTTTCACAGATGTCCCACGAGTTTCATAGATGTCCCAATAGTTTAACAGATGTCCCAGTAGGTTAAAAGATGTCCCCATAGTTTCACAGATGTCCCAATAGTTAACAGATGTCCCAGTAGTTTTACAGATATCCCAGTAGGTTAACAGATGTCCCCATAGTTTCACAGATGTACCAGTAGTTTCACAGATGTCCCAATAGTTTCACAGATGTCCCAATAGTTTCACAGATTTCCCAATAGTTTCCCATATGTCCCATTAGTTTCACAGATGACCCCATAGTTTCACAGATGTCCCAATAGTTTCACAGATGTCCCAATAGTTTCCCATATGTCCCATTAGTTTCACAGATGACCCCATAGTTTCACAGATGTCCCAGTAGTTTCACAGATGTCCCAATAGTTTCACAGATGTCCCAGTAGGTTAACAGATGTCCCGATAGTTTCACAGATGTCCCAGTAGTTTCACAGATGTCCCAGTAGTTTCACAGATGTCCCAATAGTTTCACAGATGTCCCACTAATTTCATAGATGTCCCAATAGTTTAACAGATGTCCCAGTAGGTTAAAAGATGTCCCCATAGTTTCACAGATGTCCCAATAGTTAACAGATGTCCCAGTAGTTTTACAGATATCCCAGTAGGTTAACAGATGTCCCCATAGTTTCACAGATGTACCAGTAGTTTCACAGATGTCCCAATAGTTTCACAGATGTCCCAATAGTTTCACAGATGTCCCAATAGTTTCCCATATGTCCCATTAGTTTCACAGATGACCCCATAGTTTCACAGATGTCCCAATAGTTTCACAGATGTCCCAATAGTTTCACCTATGTCCCATTTGTTTCACAGATGTCCCCATAGTTTCACAGATGTCCCAGTAGTTAAACAGATGTCCCGATAGTTTCACAGATGTCCCAGTAGTTTCACAGATGTCCCAGTAGTTTCACAGATGTCCCAATAGTTTCACAGATGTCCCACTAGTTTCATAGATGTCCCAATAGTTTAACAGATGTCCCAGTAGGTTAAAAGATGTCCCCATAGTTTCACAGATGTCTCAATAGTTAACAGATGTCCCAGTAGTTTTACAGATATCCCAGTAGGTTAACAGATGTCCCCATAGTTTCACAGATGTACCAGTAGTTTCACAGATGTCCCAATAGTTTCACAGATGTCCCAGAAGTTTTACAGACATCCCAGTAGGTTAACAGATGTCCCGATAGTTTCACAGATGTACCAGTAGTTTCACAGATCTCCCAATAGTTTCACATATGTCCCATTAGTTTCACAGATGTCCCCATAGTTTCACAGATGTCCCAATAGTTTAACAGATGTCCCAGTAGTTTTACAGATGTCCCAGTAGTTTCACACATGTCCCAGTAGTTTCACAGACGCCCCAATAGTTTCACATATGTCCCATTAGTTTTACAGATGTCCCCATAGTTTCACAGATGTCCCAGTAGTTTAACAGATGTCCCAATAGTTTCACAGATTTCCCTATAGTTTCACATATGTACCAGTAGTTTTACACATTTCCCAATAGTTTCACAGATGTCCCCATAGTTTCACAGATGTCCCAATAGTTTCCCAGATGTCCCAATAGTTTCACAGATTTACCAGTAGTTTAACAGATGTTCCAATAGTTTAACAGATGTCCCAGTAGTTTCACAGATGTCCCAGTAGTTTCACAGATGTCCCAGTAGTTTCACATATGTCCCAGTAGTTTAACAGATGTCCCAATAGTTTCACAGATGTCCCAGTAGGTTAACAGATGTCCCCATAGTTTCACAGATGTCCCACTAGTTTCATAGATGTGCCAATAGTTAACAGATGTCCCAGTAGTTTTACAGATATCCCAGTAGGTTAACAGATGTCCCCATAGTTTCACAGATGTACCAGTAGTTTCACAGATGTCCCAATAGTTTTACAGATATCCCAGTAGGTTAACAGATGTCCCCATAGTTTCACAGATGTACCAGTAGTTTCACAGATGTCCCAATAGTTTCACAGATGTCCCAATAGTTTCACAGATTTCCCAATAGTTTCACATATGTCCCAGTAGTTTTACACATTTCCCAATAGTTTCACATATGTCCCATTAGTTTCACAGATGTCCCCATAGTTTCACAGATGTGCCAATAGTTTCCCGGATGTCCCAATAGTTTCACAGATGTACCAGTAGTTTAACAGATGTTCCAATAGTTTAACAGATGTCCCAGTAGTTTCACAGATGTCCCAATAGTTTCACAGATGTCCCAGTAGGTTAACAGATGTCCCGATAGTTTCACAGATGTCCCAGTAGTTTCACAGATGTCCCAGTAGTTTCACAGATGTCCCAATAGTTTCACAGATGTCCCACTAGTTTCATAGATGTCCCAATAGTTTAACAGATGTCCCAGTAGGTTAAAAGATGTCCCCATAGTTTCACAGATGTCCCAATAGTTAACAGATGTTCCAGTAGTTTTACAGATATCCCAGTAGGTTAACAGATGTCCCCATAGTTTCACAGATGTACCAGTAGTTTCACAGATGTCCCAATAGTTTCACAGATGTCCCAATAGTTTCACAGATTTCCCAATAGTTTCCCATATGTCCCATTAGTTTCACAGATGACCCCATAGTTTCACAGATGTCCCAATAGTTTCACAGATGTCCCAATAGTTTCCCATATGTCCCATTAGTTTCACAGATGACCCCATAGTTTCACAGATGTCCCAGTAGTTTCACAGATGTCCCAATAGTTTCACAGATGTCCCAGTAGGTTAACAGATGTCCCGATAGTTTCACAGATGTCCCAGTAGTTTCACAGATGTCCCAGTAGTTTCACAGATGTCCCAATAGTTTCACAGATGTCCCGATAGTTTCACAGATTTCCCAATAGTTTCACATATGTACCAGTAGTTTTACACATTTCCCAATAGTTTCACATATGTCCCATTAGTTTCACAGATGTCCCCATAGTTTCACAGATGTCCCAATAGTTTCCCAGATGTCCCAATAGTTTCACAGATATACCACTAGTTTAACAGATGTTCCAATAGTTTAACAGATGTCACAGTAGTTTCACAGATGTACCAGTAGTTTCACGGATGTCCCAATAGTTTCACAGATGTCCCAATAGTTTCACAGATGTCCCAGAAGTTTTACAGACATCGCAGTAGGTTAACAGATGTCCCGATAGTTTCACAGATGTACCAGTAGTTTCACAGATCTCCCAATAGTTTCACATATGTCCCATTAGTTTCACAGATGTCCCCATAGTTTCACAGATGTCCCAATAGTTTAACAGATGTCCCAGTAGTTTTACAGATGTCCCAGTAGTTTCACACATGTCCCAGTAGTTTCACAGACGCCCCAATAGTTTCACATATGTCCCATTAGTTTTACAGATGTCCCCATAGTTTCACAGATGTCCCAGTAGGTTAACAGATGTCCCCATAGTTTCACAGATGTCCCACTAGTTTCATAGATGTGCCAATAGTTTCACAGATGTCCCAGTAGGTTAACAGATGTCCCCATAGTTTCACAGATGTCCCAATAGTTAACAGATGTCCCAGTAGTTTTACAGATATCCCAGTAGGTTAACAGATGTCCCCATAGTTTCACAGATGTACCAGTAGTTTCACAGATGTCCCAATAGTTTCACAGATGTCCCAATAGTTTCACAGATGTCCCAATAGTTTCCCATATGTCCCATTAGTTTCACAGATGACCCCATAGTTTCACAGATGTCCCAATAGTTTCACAGATGTCCCAATAGTTTCACCTATGTCCCATTTGTTTCACAGATGTCCCCATAGTTTCACAGATGTCCCAATAGTTTCACAGATGTACCAGTAGTTTCGCAGATGTCCCAATAGTTTCACAGATGTCCCAATAGTTTCACAGATGTCCCACAAGTTTTACAGACATCCCAGTAGGTTAACAGATGTCCCGATAGTTTCACAGATTTCCCAATAGTTTCACATATGTACCAGTAGTGTTACACATTTCCCAATAGTTTCACATATGTCCCATTAGTTTCACAGATGTCCCCATAGTTTCACAGATGTCCCAATAGTTTCCCAGATGTCCCAATAGTTTCACAGATATACCACTAGTTTAACAGATGTTCCAATAGTTTAACAGATGTCACAGTAGTTTCACAGATGTACCAGTAGTTTCACGGATGTCCCAATAGTTTCACAGATGTCCCAATAGTTTCACAGATGTCCCAGAAGTTTTACAGACATCCCAGTAGGTTAACAGATGTCCCGATAGTTTCACAGATGTACCAGTAGTTTCACAGATCTCCCAATAGTTTCACATATGTCCCATTAGTTTCACAGATGTCCCCATAGTTTCACAGATGTCCCAATAGTTTAACAGATGTCCCAGTAGTTTTACAGATGTCCCAATAGTTTCACACATGTCCCAGTAGTTTCACAGACGCCCCAATAGTTTCACATATGTCCCATTAGTTTTACAGATGTCCCCATAGTTTCACATATGTCCCATTAGTTTCACAGATGTCCCCATAGTTTCACAGATGTGCCAATAGTTTCCCGGATGTCCCAATAGTTTCACAGATGTACCAGTAGTTTAACAGATGTTCCAATAGTTTAACAGATGTCCCAGTAGTTTCACAGATGTCCCAATAGTTTCACAGATGTCCCAGTAGGTTAACAGATGTCCCGATAGTTTCACAGATGTCCCAATAGTTTCACAGATGTCCCAGTAGGTTAACAGATGTCCCGATAGTTTCACAGATGTCCCAGTAGTTTCACAGATGTCCCAGTAGTTTCACAGATGTCCCAATAGTTTCACAGATGTCCCACTAGTTTCATAGATGTCCCAATAGTTAACAGATGTCCCAGTAGTTTTACAGATATCCCAGTAGGTTAACAGATGTCCCCATAGTTTCACAGATGTACCAGTAGTTTCACAGATGTCCCAATAGTTTCACAGATGTCCCAATAGTTTCACAGATTTCCCAATAGTTTCCCATATGTCCCATTAGTTTCACAGATGACCCCATAGTTTCACAGATGTCCCAATAGTTTCACAGATGTCCCAATAGTTTCCAATATGTCCCATTAGTTTCACAGATGACCCCATAGTTTCACAGATGTCCCAGTAGTTTCACAGATGTCCCAATAGTTTCACAGATGTCCCAGTAGGTTAACAGATGTCCCGATAGTTTCACAGATGTCCCAGTAGTTTCACAGATGTCCCAGTAGTTTCACAGATGTCCCAATAGTTTCACAGATGTCCCACTAATTTCATAGATGTCCCAATAGTTTAACAGATGTCCCAGTAGGTTAAAAGATGTCCCCATAGTTTCACAGATGTCCCAATAGTTAACAGATGTCCCAGTAGTTTTACAGATATCCCAGTAGGTTAACAGATGTCCCCATAGTTTCACAGATGTACCAGTAGTTTCACAGATGTCCCAATAGTTTCACAGATGTCCCAATAGTTTCACAGATGTCCCAATAGTTTCCCATATGTCCCATTAGTTTCACAGATGACCCCATAGTTTCACAGATGTCCCAATAGTTTCACAGATGTCCCAATAGTTTCACCTATGTCCCATTTGTTTCACAGATGTCCCCATAGTTTCACAGATGTCCCAGTAGTTAAACAGATGTCCCGATAGTTTCACAGATGTCCCAGTAGTTTCACAGATGTCCCAGTAGTTTCACAGATGTCCCAATAGTTTCACAGATGTCCCACTAGTTTCATAGATGTCCCAATAGTTTAACAGATGTCCCAGTAGGTTAAAAGATGTCCCCATAGTTTCACAGATGTCTCAATAGTTAACAGATGTCCCAGTAGTTTTACAGATATCCCAGTAGGTTAACAGATGTCCCCATAGTTTCACAGATGTACCAGTAGTTTCACAGATGTCCCAATAGTTTCACAGATGTCCCAGAAGTTTTACAGACATCCCAGTAGGTTAACAGATGTCCCCATAGTTTCACAGATGTCCCAATAGTTTCACAGATGTACCAGTAGTTTCGCAGATGTCCCAATAGTTTCACAGATGTCCCAATAGTTTCACAGATGTCCCACAAGTTTTACAGACATCCCAGTAGGTTAACAGATGTCCCGATAGTTTCACAGATTTCCCAATAGTTTCACATATGTACCAGTAGTGTTACACATTTCCCAATAGTTTCACATATGTCCCATTAGTTTCACAGATGTCCCCATAGTTTCACAGATGTCCCAATAGTTTCCCAGATGTCCCAATAGTTTCACAGATATACCACTAGTTTAACAGATGTTCCAATAGTTTAACAGATGTCACAGTAGTTTCACAGATGTACCAGTAGTTTCACGGATGTCCCAATAGTTTCACAGATGTCCCAATAGTTTCACAGATGTCCCAGAAGTTTTACAGACATCCCAGTAGGTTAACAGATGTCCCGATAGTTTCACAGATGTACCAGTAGTTTCACAGATCTCCCAATAGTTTCACATATGTCCCATTAGTTTCACAGATGTCCCCATAGTTTCACAGATGTCCCAATAGTTTAACAGATGTCCCAGTAGTTTTACAGATGTCCCAATAGTTTCACACATGTCCCAGTAGTTTCACAGACGCCCCAATAGTTTCACATATGTCCCATTAGTTTTACAGATGTCCCCATAGTTTCACATATGTCCCATTAGTTTCACAGATGTCCCCATAGTTTCACAGATGTGCCAATAGTTTCCCGGATGTCCCAATAGTTTCACAGATGTACCAGTAGTTTAACAGATGTTCCAATAGTTTAACAGATGTCCCAGTAGTTTCACAGATGTCCCAATAGTTTCACAGATGTCCCAGTAGGTTAACAGATGTCCCGATAGTTTCACAGATGTCCCAATAGTTTCACAGATGTCCCAGTAGGTTAACAGATGTCCCGATAGTTTCACAGATGTCCCAGTAGTTTCACAGATGTCCCAGTAGTTTCACAGATGTCCCAATAGTTTCACAGATGTCCCACTAGTTTCATAGATGTCCCAATAGTTAACAGATGTCCCAGTAGTTTTACAGATATCCCAGTAGGTTAACAGATGTCCCCATAGTTTCACAGATGTACCAGTAGTTTCACAGATGTCCCAATAGTTTCACAGATGTCCCAATAGTTTCACAGATTTCCCAATAGTTTCCCATATGTCCCATTAGTTTCACAGATGACCCCATAGTTTCACAGATGTCCCAATAGTTTCACAGATGTCCCAATAGTTTCCAATATGTCCCATTAGTTTCACAGATGACCCCATAGTTTCACAGATGTCCCAGTAGTTTCACAGATGTCCCAATAGTTTCACAGATGTCCCAGTAGGTTAACAGATGTCCCGATAGTTTCACAGATGTCCCAGTAGTTTCACAGATGTCCCAGTAGTTTCACAGATGTCCCAATAGTTTCACAGATGTCCCACTAATTTCATAGATGTCCCAATAGTTTAACAGATGTCCCAGTAGGTTAAAAGATGTCCCCATAGTTTCACAGATGTCCCAATAGTTAACAGATGTCCCAGTAGTTTTACAGATATCCCAGTAGGTTAACAGATGTCCCCATAGTTTCACAGATGTACCAGTAGTTTCACAGATGTCCCAATAGTTTCACAGATGTCCCAATAGTTTCACAGATGTCCCAATAGTTTCCCATATGTCCCATTAGTTTCACAGATGACCCCATAGTTTCACAGATGTCCCAATAGTTTCACAGATGTCCCAATAGTTTCACCTATGTCCCATTTGTTTCACAGATGTCCCCATAGTTTCACAGATGTCCCAGTAGTTAAACAGATGTCCCGATAGTTTCACAGATGTCCCAGTAGTTTCACAGATGTCCCAGTAGTTTCACAGATGTCCCAATAGTTTCACAGATGTCCCACTAGTTTCATAGATGTCCCAATAGTTTAACAGATGTCCCAGTAGGTTAAAAGATGTCCCCATAGTTTCACAGATGTCTCAATAGTTAACAGATGTCCCAGTAGTTTTACAGATATCCCAGTAGGTTAACAGATGTCCCCATAGTTTCACAGATGTACCAGTAGTTTCACAGATGTCCCAATAGTTTCACAGATGTCCCAGAAGTTTTACAGACATCCCAGTAGGTTAACAGATGTCCCGATAGTTTCACAGATGTACCAGTAGTTTCACAGATCTCCCAATAGTTTCACATATGTCCCATTAGTTTCACAGATGTCCCCATAGTTTCACAGATGTCCCAATAGTTTAACAGATGTCCCAGTAGTTTTACAGATGTCCCAGTAGTTTCACACATGTCCCAGTAGTTTCACAGACGCCCCAATAGTTTCACATATGTCCCATTAGTTTTACAGATGTCCCCATAGTTTCACAGATGTCCCAGTAGTTTAACAGATGTCCCAATAGTTTGACAGATTTCCCTATAGTTTCACATATGTACCAGTAGTTTTACACATTTCCCAATAGTTTCACATATGTCCCATTAGTTTCACAGATGTCCCACGAGTTTCATAGATGTCCCAATAGTTTAACAGATGTCCCAGTAGGTTAAAAGATGTCCCCATAGTTTCACAGATGTCCCAATAGTTAACAGATGTCCCAGTAGTTTTACAGATATCCCAGTAGGTTAACAGATGTCCCCATAGTTTCACAGATGTACCAGTAGTTTCACAGATGTCCCAATAGTTTCACAGATGTCCCAATAGTTTCACAGATTTCCCAATAGTTTCCCATATGTCCCATTAGTTTCACAGATGACCCCATAGTTTCACAGATGTCCCAATAGTTTCACAGATGTCCCAATAGTTTCCCATATGTCCCATTAGTTTCACAGATGACCCCATAGTTTCACAGATGTCCCAGTAGTTTCACAGATGTCCCAATAGTTTCACAGATGTCCCAGTAGGTTAACAGATGTCCCGATAGTTTCACAGATGTCCCAGTAGTTTCACAGATGTCCCAGTAGTTTCACAGATGTCCCAATAGTTTCACAGATGTCCCACTAATTTCATAGATGTCCCAATAGTTTAACAGATGTCCCAGTAGGTTAAAAGATGTCCCCATAGTTTCACAGATGTCCCAATAGTTAACAGATGTCCCAGTAGTTTTACAGATATCCCAGTAGGTTAACAGATGTCCCCATAGTTTCACAGATGTACCAGTAGTTTCACAGATGTCCCAATAGTTTCACAGATGTCCCAATAGTTTCACAGATGTCCCAATAGTTTCCCATATGTCCCATTAGTTTCACAGATGACCCCATAGTTTCACAGATGTCCCAATAGTTTCACAGATGTCCCAATAGTTTCACCTATGTCCCATTTGTTTCACAGATGTCCCCATAGTTTCACAGATGTCCCAGTAGTTAAACAGATGTCCCGATAGTTTCACAGATGTCCCAGTAGTTTCACAGATGTCCCAGTAGTTTCACAGATGTCCCAATAGTTTCACAGATGTCCCACTAGTTTCATAGATGTCCCAATAGTTTAACAGATGTCCCAGTAGGTTAAAAGATGTCCCCATAGTTTCACAGATGTCCCAATAGTTAACAGATGTCCCAGTAGTTTTACAGATATCCCAGTAGGTTAACAGATGTCCCCATAGTTTCACAGATGTACCATTAGTTTCACAGATGTCCCAATAGTTTCACAGATGTCCCAGAAGTTTTACAGACATCCCAGTAGGTTAACAGATGTCCCGATAGTTTCACAGATGTACCAGTAGTTTCACAGATCTCCCAATAGTTTCACATATGTCCCATTAGTTTCACAGATGTCCCCATAGTTTCACAGATGTCCCAATAGTTTAACAGATGTCCCAGTAGTTTTACAGATGTCCCAGTAGTTTCACACATGTCCCAGTAGTTTCACAGACGCCCCAATAGTTTCACATATGTCCCATTAGTTTTACAGATGTCCCCATAGTTTCACAGATGTCCCAGTAGTTTAACAGATGTCCCAATAGTTTCACAGATTTCCCTATAGTTTCACATATGTACCAGTAGTTTTACACATTTCCCAATAGTTTCACATATGTCCCATTAGTTTCACAGATGTCCCCATAGTTTCACAGATGTCCCAATAGTTTCCCAGATGTCCCAATAGTTTCACAGATTTACCAGTAGTTTAACAGATGTTCCAATAGTTTAACAGATGTCCCAGTAGTTTCACAGATGTCCCAGTAGTTTCACAGATGTCCCAGTAGTTTCACATATGTCCCAGTAGTTTAACAGATGTCCCAATAGTTTCACAGATGTCCCAGTAGGTTAACAGATGTCCCCATAGTTTCACAGATGTCCCACTAGTTTCATAGATGTGCCAATAGTTTCACAGATGTCCCAGTAGGTTAACAGATGTCCCCATAGTTTCACAGATGTCCCAATAGTTAACAGATGTCCCAGTAGTTTTACAGATATCCCAGTAGGTTAACAGATGTCCCCATAGTTTCACAGATGTACCAGTAGTTTCACAGATGTCCCAATAGTTTCACAGATGTCCCAATAGTTTCACAGATTTCCCAATAGTTTCACATATGTCCCAGTAGTTTTACACATTTCCCAATAGTTTCACATATGTCCCATTAGTTTCACAGATGTCCCCATAGTTTCACAGATGTGCCAATAGTTTCCCGGATGTCCCAATAGTTTCACAGATGTACCAGTAGTTTAACAGATGTTCCAATAGTTTAACAGATGTCCCAGTAGTTTCACAGATGTCCCAATAGTTTCACAGATGTCCCAGTAGGTTAACAGATGTCCCGATAGTTTCACAGATGTCCCAGTAGTTTCACAGATGTCCCAGTAGTTTCACAGATGTCCCAATAGTTTCACAGATGTCCCACTAGTTTCATAGATGTCCCAATAGTTTAACAGATGTCCCAGTAGGTTAAAAGATGTCCCCATAGTTTCACAGATGTCCCAATAGTTAACAGATGTCCCAGTAGTTTTACAGATATCCCAGTAGGTTAACAGATGTCCCCATAGTTTCACAGATGTACCAGTAGTTTCACAGATGTCCCAATAGTTTCACAGATGTCCCAATAGTTTCACAGATTTCCCAATAGTTTCCCATATGTCCCATTAGTTTCACAGATGACCCCATAGTTTCACAGATGTCCCAATAGTTTCACAGATGTCCCAATAGTTTCCCATATGTCCCATTAGTTTCACAGATGACCCCATAGTTTCACAGATGTCCCAGTAGTTTCACAGATGTCCCAATAGTTTCACAGATGTCCCAGTAGGTTAACAGATGTCCCGATAGTTTCACAGATGTCCCAGTAGTTTCACAGATGTCCCAGTAGTTTCACAGATGTCCCAATAGTTTCACAGATGTCCCACTAGTTTCATAGATGTCCCAATAGTTTAACAGATGTCCCAGTAGGTTAAAAGATGTCCCCATAGTTTCACAGATGTCCCAATAGTTAACAGATGTCCCAGTAGTTTTACAGATATCCCAGTAGGTTAACAGATGTCCCCATAGTTTCACAGATGTACCAGTAGTTTCACAGATGTCCCAATAGTTTCACAGATGTCCCAATAGTTTCACAGATGTCCCAATAGTTTCCCATATGTCCCATTAGTTTCACAGATGACCCCATAGTTTCACAGATGTCCCAATAGTTTCACAGATGTCCCAATAGTTTCACCTATGTCCCATTTGTTTCACAGATGTCCCCATAGTTTCACAGATGTCCCAATAGTTTCACAGATGTACCAGTAGTTTCGCAGATGTCCCAATAGTTTCACAGATGTCCCAATAGTTTCACAGATGTCCCAGAAGTTTTACAGACATCCCAGTAGGTTAACAGATGTCCCGATAGTTTCACAGATTTCCCAATAGTTTCACATATGTACCAGTAGTTTTACACATTTCCCAATAGTTTCACATATGTCCCATTAGTTTCACAGATGTCCCCATAGTTTCACAGATGTCCCAATAGTTTCCCAGATGTCCCAATAGTTTCACAGATATACCACTAGTTTAACAGATGTTCCAATAGTTTAACAGATGTCACAGTAGTTTCACAGATGTACCAGTAGTTTCACGGATGTCCCAATAGTTTCACAGATGTCCCAATAGTTTCACAGATGTCCCAGAAGTTTTACAGACATCGCAGTAGGTTAACAGATGTCCCGATAGTTTCACAGATGTACCAGTAGTTTCACAGATCTCCCAATAGTTTCACATATGTCCCATTAGTTTCACAGATGTCCCCATAGTTTCACAGATGTCCCAATAGTTTAACAGATGTCCCAGTAGTTTTACAGATGTCCCAGTAGTTTCACACATGTCCCAGTAGTTTCACAGACGCCCCAATAGTTTCACATATGTCCCATTAGTTTTACAGATGTCCCCATAGTTTCACAGATGTCCCAGTAGGTTAACAGATGTCCCCATAGTTTCACAGATGTCCCACTAGTTTCATAGATGTGCCAATAGTTTCACAGATGTCCCAGTAGGTTAACAGATGTCCCCATAGTTTCACAGATGTCCCAATAGTTAACAGATGTCCCAGTAGTTTTACAGATATCCCAGTAGGTTAACAGATGTCCCCATAGTTTCACAGATGTACCAGTAGTTTCACAGATGTCCCAATAGTTTCACAGATGTCCCAATAGTTTCACAGATGTCCCAATAGTTTCCCATATGTCCCATTAGTTTCACAGATGACCCCATAGTTTCACAGATGTCCCAATAGTTTCACAGATGTCCCAATAGTTTCACCTATGTCCCATTTGTTTCACAGATGTCCCCATAGTTTCACAGATGTCCCAATAGTTTCACAGATGTACCAGTAGTTTCGCAGATGTCCCAATAGTTTCACAGATGTCCCAATAGTTTCACAGATGTCCCAGAAGTTTTACAGACATCCCAGTAGGTTAACAGATGTCCCGATAGTTTCACAGATTTCCCAATAGTTTCACATATGTACCAGTAGTGTTACACATTTCCCAATAGTTTCACATATGTCCCATTAGTTTCACAGATGTCCCCATAGTTTCACAGATGTCCCAATAGTTTCCCAGATGTCCCAATAGTTTCACAGATATACCACTAGTTTAACAGATGTTCCAATAGTTTAACAGATGTCACAGTAGTTTCACAGATGTACCAGTAGTTTCACGGATGTCCCAATAGTTTCACAGATGTCCCAATAGTTTCACAGATGTCCCAGAAGTTTTACAGACATCCCAGTAGGTTAACAGATGTCCCGATAGTTTCACAGATGTACCAGTAGTTTCACAGATCTCCCAATAGTTTCACATATGTCCCATTAGTTTCACAGATGTCCCCATAGTTTCACAGATGTCCCAATAGTTTAACAGATGTCCCAGTAGTTTTACAGATGTCCCAGTAGTTTCACACATGTCCCAGTAGTTTCACAGACGCCCCAATAGTTTCACATATGTCCCATTAGTTTTACAGATGTCCCCATAGTTTCACAGATGTCCCAGTAGGTTAACAGATGTCCCCATAGTTTCACAGATGTCCCACTAGTTTCATAGATGTGCCAATAGTTTCACAGATGTCCCAGTAGGTTAACAGATGTCCCCATAGTTTCACAGATGTCCCAGTAGTTTCACAGATGTCCCAATAGTTTCACAGATGTCCCAGTAGGTTAACAGATGTCCCGATAGTTTCACAGATGTCCCAGTAGTTTCACAGATGTCCCAGTAGTTTCACAGATGTCCCAATAGTTTCACAGATGTCCCACTAATTTCATAGATGTCCCAATAGTTTAACAGATGTCCCAGTAGGTTAAAAGATGTCCCCATAGTTTCACAGATGTCCCAATAGTTAACAGATGTCCCAGTAGTTTTACAGATATCCCAGTAGGTTAACAGATGTCCCCATAGTTTCACAGATGTACCAGTAGTTTCACAGATGTCCCAATAGTTTCACAGATGTCCCAATAGTTTCACAGATGTCCCAATAGTTTCCCATATGTCCCATTAGTTTCACAGATGACCCCATAGTTTCACAGATGTCCCAATAGTTTCACAGATGTCCCAATAGTTTCACCTATGTCCCATTTGTTTCACAGATGTCCCCATAGTTTCACAGATGTCCCAATAGTTTCACAGATGTACCAGTAGTTTCGCAGATGTCCCAATAGTTTCACAGATGTCCCAATAGTTTCACAGATGTCCCAGAAGTTTTACAGACATCCCAGTAGGTTAACAGATGTCCCAATAGTTTCACAGATTTCCCAATAGTTTCACATATGTCCCAGTAGTTTTACACATTTCCCAATAGTTTCACATATGTCCCATTAGTTTCACAGATGTCCCCATAGTTTCACAGATGTGCCAATAGTTTCCCGGATGTCCCAATAGTTTCACAGATGTACCAGTAGTTTAACAGATGTTCCAATAGTTTAACAGATGTCCCAGTAGTTTCACAGATGTCCCAATAGTTTCACAGATGTCCCAGTAGGTTAACAGATGTCCCGATAGTTTCACAGATGTCCCAGTAGTTTCACAGATGTCCCAGTAGTTTCACAGATGTCCCAATAGTTTCACAGATGTCCCACTAGTTTCATAGATGTCCCAATAGTTTAACAGATGTCCCAGTAGGTTAAAAGATGTCCCCATAGTTTCACAGATGTCCCAATAGTTAACAGATGTCCCAGTAGTTTTACAGATATCCCAGTAGGTTAACAGATGTCCCCATAGTTTCACAGATGTACCAGTAGTTTCACAGATGTCCCAATAGTTTCACAGATGTCCCAATAGTTTCACAGATTTCCCAATAGTTTCCCATATGTCCCATTAGTTTCACAGATGACCCCATAGTTTCACAGATGTCCCAATAGTTTCACAGATGTCCCAATAGTTTCCCATATGTCCCATTAGTTTCACAGATGACCCCATAGTTTCACAGATGTCCCAGTAGTTTCACAGATGTCCCAATAGTTTCACAGATGTCCCAGTAGGTTAACAGATGTCCCGATAGTTTCACAGATGTCCCAGTAGTTTCACAGATGTCCCAGTAGTTTCACAGATGTCCCAATAGTTTCACAGATGTCCCACTAATTTCATAGATGTCCCAATAGTTTAAAAGATGTCCCAGTAGGTTAAAAGATGTCCCCATAGTTTCACAGATGTCCCAATAGTTAACAGATGTCCCAGTAGTTTTACAGATATCCCAGTAGGTTAACAGATGTCCCCATAGTTTCACAGATGTACCAGTAGTTTCACAGATGTCCCAATAGTTTCACAGATGTCCCAATAGTTTCACAGATGTCCCAATAGTTTCCCATATGTCCCATTAGTTTCACAGATGACCCCATAGTTTCACAGATGTCCCAATAGTTTCACAGATGTCCCAATAGTTTCACCTATGTCCCATTTGTTTCACAGATGTCCCCATAGTTTCACAGATGTCCCAATAGTTTCACAGATGTACCAGTAGTTTCGCAGATGTCCCAATAGTTTCACAGATGTCCCAATAGTTTCACAGATGTCCCAGAAGTTTTACAGACATCCCAGTAGGTTAACAGATGTCCCGATAGTTTCACAGATTTCCCAATAGTTTCACATATGTACCAGTAGTTTTACACATTTCCCAATAGTTTCACATATGTCCCATTAGTTTCACAGATGTCCCCATAGTTTCACAGATGTCCCAATAGTTTCCCAGATGTCCCAATAGTTTCACAGATATACCACTAGTTTAACAGATGTTCCAATAGTTTAACAGATGTCACAGTAGTTTCACAGATGTACCAGTAGTTTCACGGATGTCCCAATAGTTTCACAGATGTCCCAATAGTTTCACAGATGTCCCAGAAGTTTTACAGACATCCCAGTAGGTTAACAGATGTCCCGATAGTTTCACAGATGTACCAGTAGTTTCACAGATCTCCCAATAGTTTCACATATGTCCCATTAGTTTCACAGATGTCCCCATAGTTTCACAGATGTCCCAATAGTTTAACAGATGTCCCAGTAGTTTTACAGATGTCCCAGTAGTTTCACACATGTCCCAGTAGTTTCACAGACGCCCCAATAGTTTCACATATGTCCCATTAGTTTTACAGATGTCCCCATAGTTTCACAGATGTCCCAGTAGTTTAACAGATGTCCCAATAGTTTCACAGATTTCCCTATAGTTTCACATATGTACCAGTAGTTTTACACATTTCCCAATAGTTTTACATATGTCCCATTAGTTTCACAGATGTCCCCATAGTTTCACAGATGTCCCAATAGTTTCAAAAATGTCCCAATAGTTTCACAGATTTACCAGTAGTTTAACAGATGTTCCAATAGTTTAACAGATGTCCCAGTAGTTTCACAGATGTCCCAGTAGTTTCACAGATGTCCCAGTAGTTTCACATATGTCCCAGTAGTTTAACAGATGTCCCAATAGTTTCACAGATGTCCCAGTAGGTTAACAGATGTCCCCATAGTTTCACAGATGTCCCACTAGTTTCATAGATGTGCCAATAGTTTCACAGATGTCCCAGTAGGTTAACAGATGTCCCCATAGTTTCACAGATGTCCCAATAGTTAACAGATGTCCCAGTAGTTTTACAGATATCCCAGTAGGTTAACAGATGTCCCCATAGTTTCACAGATGTACCAGTAGTTTCACAGATGTCCCAATAGTTTCACAGATGTCCCAATAGTTTCACAGATTTCCCAATAGTTTCACATATGTCCCAGTAGTTTTACACATTTCCCAATAGTTTCACATATGTCCCATTAGTTTCACAGATGTCCCCATAGTTTCACAGATGTGCCAATAGTTTCCCAGATGTCCCAAAAGTTTCACAGATGTACCAGTAGTTTAACAGATGTTCCAATAGTTTAACAGATGTCCCAGTAGTTTCACAGATGTCCCAATAGTTTCACAGATGTCCCAGTAGGTTAACAGATGTCCCAGTAGTTTCACAGATGTCCCAATAGTTTCACAGATACACCAGTAGTTTCACAGATGTCCCAATAGTTTCACAGATGTCCCAGAAGTTTTACAGACATCCCAGTAGGTTAACAGATGTCCCGATAGTTTCACAGATGTACCAGTAGTTTCACAAATCTCCCAATAGTTTCACATATGTCCCATTAGTTTCACAGATGTCCCCATAGTTTCACAGATGTCCCAATAGTTTAACAGATGTCCCAGTAGTTTTACAGATGTCCCAGTAGTTTCACACATGTCCCAGTAGTTTCACAGACGCCCCAATAGTTTCACATATGTCCCATTAGTTTTACAGATGTCCCCATAGTTTCACAGATGTCCCATTAGTTTAACAGATGTCCCAATAGTTTCACAGATTTCCCAATAGTTTCACATATGTACCAGTAGTTTTACACATTTCCCAATAGTTTCACATATGTCCCATTAGTTTCACAGATGTCCACATAGTTTCCCAGATGTCCCAATAGTTTCACAGATGTAACAGTAGTTTAACAGATGTTCCAATAGTTTAACAGATGTCCCAGTAGTTTAACAGATGTTCCAATAGTTTAACAGATGTCCCAGTAGTTTCACAGATGTCCCAGTAGTTTCACAGATGTCCACATAGTTTCACAGATGTCCCAATAGTTTCCCAGATGTCCCAATAGTTTCACAGATGTACCAGTAGTTTAACAGATGTTCCAATAGTTTAACCGATGTCCCAGTAGTTTCACAGATGTCTCAGTAGTTTCACAGATGTCCCAGTAGTTTCACAGATGGCCCAGTAGGATAACAGATGTCCCCATAGTTTCACAGATGTCCCACTAGTTTCATAGATGTCCCAATAGTTTCACAGATGTCCGCATAGTTTCACAGATGTACCAGTAGTTTCACAGATGTCACAATAGTTTCACAGATGTCCCAATAGTTTCACAGATGTCCCAATAGTTTCACATATGTCCCATTAGTTTCACAGATGACCCCATAGTTTCACAGATGTCCCAATAGTTTCACAGATGTCCCAATAGTTTCACCTATGTCCCATTTGTTTCACAGATGTCCCCATAGTTTCACAGATGTCCCAATAGTTTCACAGATGTACCAGTAGTTTCACAGATGTCCCAATAGTTTCACAGATGTCCCAATAGTTTCACAGATGTCCCAGAAGTTTTACAGACATCCCAGTAGGTTAACAGATGTCCCGATAGTTTCACAGATGTACCAGTAGTTTCACACATGTCCCAGTAGTTTCACAGACGCCCCAATAGTTTCACATATGTCCCATTAGTTTTACAGATGTCCCCATAGTTTCACAGATGTCCCCATAATTTCACAGATGTACCAGTAGTTTCACAGATGCCCCAATAGTTTCACAGATGTCCCAATAGTTTCACAGATGTCCCAATAGTTTCACATATGTCCCATTAGTTTCACAGATGACCCCATAGTTTCACAGATGTCCCAATAGTTTCACAGATGTCCCAATAGTTTCACCTATGTCCCATTTGTTTCACAGATGTCCCCATAGTTTCACAGATGTCCCAATAGTTTCACAGATGTACCAGTAGTTTCACGGATGTCCCAATAGTTTCACAGATGTCCCAATAGTTTCACAGATGTCCCAGAAGTTTTACAGACATCCCAGTAGGTTAACAGATGTCCCAATAGTTTCACAGATGTACCAGTAGTTTCACAGATCTCCCAATAGTTTCACATATGTCCCATTAGTTTCACAGATGTCCCCATAGTTTCACAGATGTCCCAATAGTTTAACAGATGTCCCAGTAGTTTTACAGATGTCCCAGTAATTTCACACATGTCCCAGTAGTTTCACAGATGTCCCAGTAGTTTCACATATGTCCCAGTAGTTTAACAGATGTCCCAATAGTTTCACAGATGTCCCAGTAGGTTAACAGATGTCCCCATAGTTTCACAGATGTCCCACTAGTTTCATAGATGTGCCAATAGTTTCACAGATGTCCCAGTAGGTTAACAGATGTCCCCATAGTTTCACAGATGTCCCAATAGTTAACAGATGTCCCAGTAGTTTTACAGATATCCCAGTAGGTTAACAGATGTCCCCATAGTTTCACAGATGTACCAGTAGTTTCACATATGTCCCAGTAGTTTTACACATTTCCCAATAGTTTCACATATGTCCCATTAGTTTCACAGATGTCCCCATAGTTTCACAGATGTGCCAATAGTTTCCCGGATGTCCCAATAGTTTCACAGATGTACCAGTAGTTTCACAGATGTCCCAATAGTTTCACAGATGTCCCAATAGTTTCACAGATGTCCCAGAAGTTTTACAGACATCCCAGTAGGTTAACAGATGTCCCGATAGTTTCACAGATGTACCAGTAGTTTCACACATGTCCCAGTAGTTTCACAGACGCCCCAATAGTTTCACATATGTCCCATTAGTTTTACAGATGTCCCCATAGTTTCACAGATGTCCCCATAATTTCACAGATGTACCAGTAGTTTCACAGATGTCCCAATAGTTTCACAGATGTCCCAATAGTTTCACAGATGTCTCAATAGTTTCACATATGTCCCATTAGTTTCACAGATGACCCCATAGTTTCACAGATGTCCCAATAGTTTCACAGATGTCCCAATAGTTTCACCTATGTCCCATTTGTTTCACAGATGTCCCCATAGTTTCACAGATGTCCCAATAGTTTCACAGATGTACCAGTAGTTTCACGGATGTCCCAATAGTTTCACAGATGTCCCAATAGTTTCACAGATGTCCCAGAAGTTTTACAGACATCCCAGTAGGTTAACAGATGTCCCAATAGTTTCACAGATGTACCAGTAGTTTCACAGATCTCCCAATAGTTTCACATATGTCCCATTAGTTTCACAGATGTCCCCATAGTTTCACAGATGTCCCAATAGTTTAACAGATGTCCCAGTAGTTTTACAGATGTCCCAGTAATTTCACACATGTCCCAGTAGTTTCACAGATGTCCCAGTAGTTTCACATATGTCCCAGTAGTTTAACAGATGTCCCAATAGTTTCACAGATGTCCCAGTAGGTTAACAGATGTCCCCATAGTTTCACAGATGTCCCACTAGTTTCATAGATGTGCCAATAGTTTCACAGATGTCCCAGTAGGTTAACAGATGTCCCCATAGTTTCACAGATGTCCCAATAGTTAACAGATGTCCCAGTAGTTTTACAGATATCCCAGTAGGTTAACAGATGTCCCCATAGTTTCACAGATGTACCAGTAGTTTCACATATGTCCCAGTAGTTTTACACATTTCCCAATAGTTTCACATATGTCCCATTAGTTTCACAGATGTCCCCATAGTTTCACAGATGTGCCAATAGTTTCCCGGATGTCCCAATAGTTTCACAGATGTACCAGTAGTTTAACAGATGTTCCAATAGTTTAACAGATGTCCCAGTAGTTTCACAGATGTCCCAATAGTTTCACAGATGTCCCAGTAGTTAAACAGATGTCCCGATAGTTTCACAGATGTCCCAGTAGTTTCACAGATGTCCCAGTAGTTTCACAGATGTCCCAATAGTTTCACAGATGTCCCACTAGTTTCATAGATGTCCCAATAGTTTAACAGATGTCCCAGTAGGTTAAAAGATGTCCCCATAGTTTCACAGATGTCCCAATAGTTAACAGATGTCCCAGTAGTTTTACAGATATCCCAGTAGGTTAACAGATGTCCCCATAGTTTCACAGATGTACCAGTAGTTTCACAGATGTCCCAATAGTTTCACATATGTCCCATTAGTTTCACAGATGTCCCAATAGTTAACAGATGTCCCAGTAGTTTTACAGATATCCCAGTAGGTTAACAGATGTCCCCATAGTTTCACAGATGTACCAGTAGTTTCACAGATGTCCCAATAGTTTCACAGATGTCTCAGTAGTTTCACAGATGTCCCAGTAGTTTCACAGATGGCCCAGTAGGATAACAGATGTCCCCATAGTTTCACAGATGTCCCACTAGTTTCATAGATGTCCCAATAGTTTCACAGATGTCCGCATAGTTTCACAGATGTACCAGTAGTTTCACAGATGTCACAATAGTTTCACAGATGTCCCAATAGTTTCACAGATGTCCCAATAGTTTCACATATGTCCCATTAGTTTCACAGATGACCCCATAGTTTCACAGATGTCCCAATAGTTTCACAGATGTCCCAATAGTTTCACCTATGTCCCATTTGTTTCACAGATGTCCCCATAGTTTCACAGATGTCCCAATAGTTTCACAGATGTACCAGTAGTTTCACAGATGTCCCAATAGTTTCACAGATGTCCCAATAGTTTCACAGATGTCCCAGAAGTTTTACAGACATCCCAGTAGGTTAACAGATGTCCCGATAGTTTCACAGATGTACCAGTAGTTTCACACATGTCCCAGTAGTTTCACAGACGCCCCAATAGTTTCACATATGTCCCATTAGTTTTACAGATGTCCCCATAGTTTCACAGATGTCCCCATAATTTCACAGATGTACCAGTAGTTTCACAGATGTCCCAATAGTTTCACAGATGTCCCAATAGTTTCACAGATGTCCCAATAGTTTCACATATGTCCCATTAGTTTCACAGATGACCCCATAGTTTCACAGATGTCCCAATAGTTTCACAGATGTCCCAATAGTTTCACCTATGTCCCATTTGTTTCACAGATGTCCCCATAGTTTCACAGATGTCCCAATAGTTTCACAGATGTACCAGTAGTTTCACGGATGTCCCAATAGTTTCACAGATGTCCCAATAGTTTCACAGATGTCCCAGAAGTTTTACAGACATCCCAGTAGGTTAACAGATGTCCCAATAGTTTCACAGATGTACCAGTAGTTTCACAGATCTCCCAATAGTTTCACATATGTCCCATTAGTTTCACAGATGTCCCCATAGTTTCACAGATGTCCCAATAGTTTAACAGATGTCCCAGTAGTTTTACAGATGTCCCAGTAATTTCACACATGTCCCAGTAGTTTCACAGATGTCCCAGTAGTTTCACATATGTCCCAGTAGTTTAACAGATGTCCCAATAGTTTCACAGATGTCCCAGTAGGTTAACAGATGTCCCCATAGTTTCACAGATGTCCCACTAGTTTCATAGATGTGCCAATAGTTTCACAGATGTCCGAGTAGGTTAACAGATGTCCCCATAGTTTCACAGATGTCCCAATAGTTAACAGATGTCCCAGTAGTTTTACAGATATCCCAGTAGGTTAACAGATGTCCCCATAGTTTCACAGATGTACCAGTAGTTTCACATATGTCCCAGTAGTTTTACACATTTCCCAATAGTTTCACATATGTCCCATTAGTTTCACAGATGTCCCCATAGTTTCACAGATGTGCCAATAGTTTCCCGGATGTCCCAATAGTTTCACAGATGTACCAGTAGTTTCACAGATGTCCCAATAGTTTCACAGATGTCCCAATAGTTTCACAGATGTCCCAGAAGTTTTACAGACATCCCAGTAGGTTAACAGATGTCCCGATAGTTTCACAGATGTACCAGTAGTTTCACACATGTCCCAGTAGTTTCACAGACGCCCCAATAGTTTCACATATGTCCCATTAGTTTTACAGATGTCCCCATAGTTTCACAGATGTCCCCATAATTTCACAGATGTACCAGTAGTTTCACAGATGTCCCAATAGTTTCACAGATGTCCCAATAGTTTCACAGATGTCTCAATAGTTTCACATATGTCCCATTAGTTTCACAGATGACCCCATAGTTTCACAGATGTCCCAATAGTTTCACAGATGTCCCAATAGTTTCACCTATGTCCCATTTGTTTCACAGATGTCCCCATAGTTTCACAGATGTCCCAATAGTTTCACAGATGTACCAGTAGTTTCACGGATGTCCTAATAGTTTCACAGATGTCCCAATAGTTTCACAGATGTCCCAGAAGTTTTACAGACATCCCAGTAGGTTAACAGATGTCCCAATAGTTTCACAGATGTACCAGTAGTTTCACAGATCTCCCAATAGTTTCACATATGTCCCATTAGTTTCACAGATGTCCCCATAGTTTCACAGATGTCCCAATAGTTTAACAGATGTCCCAGTAGTTTTACAGATGTCCCAGTAATTTCACACATGTCCCAGTAGTTTCACAGATGTCCCAGTAGTTTCACATATGTCCCAGTAGTTTAACAGATGTCCCAATAGTTTCACAGATGTCCCAGTAGGTTAACAGATGTCCCCATAGTTTCACAGATGTCCCACTAGTTTCATAGATGTGCCAATAGTTTCACAGATGTCCCAGTAGGTTAACAGATGTCCCCATAGTTTCACAGATGTCCCAATAGTTAACAGATGTCCCAGTAGTTTTACAGATATCCCATTAGTTTCACAGATGTCCCCATAGTTTCACAGATGTGCCAATAGTTTCCCGGATGTCCCAATAGTTTCACAGATGTACCAGTAGTTTAACAGATGTTCCAATAGTTTAACAGATGTCCCAGTAGTTTCACAGATGTCCCAATAGTTTCACAGATGTCCCAGTAGTTAAACAGATGTCCCGATAGTTTCACAGATGTCCCAGTAGTTTCACAGATGTCCCAGTAGTTTCACAGATGTCCCAATAGTTTCACAGATGTCCCACTAGTTTCATAGATGTCCCAATAGTTTAACAGATGTCCCAGTAGGTTAAAAGATGTCCCCATAGTTTCACAGATGTCCCAATAGTTAACAGATGTCCCAGTAGTTTTACAGATATCCCAGTAGGTTAACAGATGTCCCCATAGTTTCACAGATGTACCAGTAGTTTCACAGATGTCCCAATAGTTTCACATATGTCCCATTAGTTTCACAGATGTCCCAATAGTTAACAGATGTCCCAGTAGTTTTACAGATATCCCAGTAGGTTAACAGATGTCCCCATAGTTTCACAGATGTACCAGTAGTTTCACAGATGTCCCAATAGTTTCACAGATGTCCCAATAGTTTCACAGATTTCCCAATAGTTTCACATATGTCCCAGTAGTTTTACACATTTCCCAATAGTTTCACATATGTCCCATTAGTTTCACAGATGTCCCCATAGTTTCACAGATGTGCCAATAGTTTCCCAGATGTCCCAAAAGTTTCACAGATGTACCAGTAGTTTAACAGATGTTCCAATAGTTTAACAGATGTCCCAGTAGTTTCATAGATGTCCCAATAGTTTCACAGATGTCCCAGTAGGTTAACAGATGTCCCAGTAGTTTCACAGATGTCCCAATAGTTTCACAGATAAACCAGTAGTTTCACAGATGTCCCAATAGTTTCACAGATGTCCCAGAAGTTTTACAGACATCCCAGTAGGTTAACAGATGTCCCGATAGTTTCACAGATGTACCAGTAGTTTCACAAATCTCCCAATAGTTTCACATATGTCCCATTAGTTTCACAGATGTCCCCATAGTTTCACAGATGTCCCAATAGTTTAACAGATGTCCCAGTAGTTTTACAGATGTCCCAGTAGTTTCACACATGTCCCAGTAGTTTCACAGACGCCCCAATAGTTTCACATATGTCCCATTAGTTTTACAGATGTACCCATAGTTTCACAGATGTTCCAGTAGTTTAACAGATGTCCCAATAGTTTCACAGATTTCCCAATAGTTTCACATATGTACCAGTAGTTTTACACATTTCCCAATAGTTTCACATATGTCCCATTAGTTTCACAGATGTCCACATAGTTTCCCAGATGTCCCAATAGTTTCACAGATGTAACAGTAGTTTAACAGATGTTCCAATAGTTTAACAGATGTCCCAGTAGTTTAACAGATGTTCCAATAGTTTAACAGATGTCCCAGTAGTTTCACAGATGTCCCAGTAGTTTCACAGATGTCCACATAGTTTCACAGATGTCCCAATAGTTTCCCAGATGTCCCAATAGTTTCACAGATGTACCAGTAGTTTAACAGATGTTCCAATAGCTTAACCGATGTCCCAGTAGTTTCACAGATGTCTCAGTAGTTTCACAGATTTCCCAGTAGTTTCACAGATGGCCCAGTAGGATAACAGATGTCCCCATAGTTTCACAGATGTCCCACTAGTTTCATAGATGTCCCAATAGTTTCACAGATGTCCGCATAGTTTCACAGATGTACCAGTAGTTTCACAGATGTCCCAATAGTTTCACAGATGTCCCAATAGTTTCACAGATGTCCCAATAGTTTCACATATGTCCCATTAGTTTCACAGATGACCCCATAGTTTCACAGATGTCCCAATAGTTTCACAGATGTCCCAATAGTTTCACCTATGTCCCATTTGTTTCACAGATGTCCCCATAGTTTCACAGATGTCCCAATAGTTTCACAGATGTACCAGTAGTTTCACAGATGTCTCAATAGTTTTAGAAATGTCCCAATAGTTTCACAGATGTCCCAGAAGTTTTACAGACATCCCAGTAGGTTAACAGATGTCCCGATAGTTTCACAGATGTACCAGTAGTTTCACAGATCTCCCAATAGTTTCACATACGTCCCATTAGTTTCACAGATCTCCCCATAGTTTCACAGATGTCCCAATAGTTTAACAGATGTCCCAGTAGTTTTACAGATGTCCCAGTAGTTTCACACATGTCCCAGTAGTTTCACAGACGCCCCAATAGTTTCACATATGTCCCATTAGTTTTACAGATGTCCCCATAGTTTCACAGATGTCCCCATAATTTCACAGATGTACCAGTAGTTTCACAGATGTCCCAATAGTTTCACAGATGTCCCAATAGTTTCACAGATGTCTCAATAGTTTCACATATGTCCCATTAGTTTCACAGATGACCCCATAGTTTCACAGATGTCCCAATAGTTTCACAGATGTCCTAATAGTTTCACCTATGTCCCATTTGTTTCACAGATGTCCCCATAGTTTCACAGATGTCCCAATAGTTTCACAGATGTACCAGTAGTTTCACGGATGTCCCAATAGTTTCACAGATGTCCCAATAGTTTCACAGATGTCCCAGAAGTTTTACAGACATCCCAGTAGGTTAACAGATGTCCCAATAGTTTCACAGATGTACCAGTAGTTTCACAGATCTCCCAATAGTTTCACATATGTCCCATTAGTTTCACAGATGTCCCCATAGTTTCACAGATGTCCCAATAGTTTAACAGATGTCCCAGTAGTTTTACAGATGTCCCAGTAATTTCACACATGTCCCAGTAGTTTCACAGATGTCCCAGTAGTTTCACATATGTCCCAGTAGTTTAACAGATGTCCCAATAGTTTCACAGATGTCCCAGTAGGTTAACAGATGTCCCCATAGTTTCACAGATGTCCCAATAGTTAACAGATGTCCCAGTAGTTTTACAGATATCCCAGTAGGTTAACAGATGTCCCCATAGTTTCACAGATGTACCAGTAGTTTCACATATGTCCCAGTAGTTTTACACATTTCCCAATAGTTTCACATATGTCCCATTAGTTTCACAGATGTCCCCATAGTTTCACAGATGTGCCAATAGTTTCCCGGATGTCCCAATAGTTTCACAGATGTACCAGTAGTTTAACAGATGTTCCAATAGTTTAACAGATGTCCCAGTAGTTTCACAGATGTCCCAATAGTTTCACAGATGTCCCAGTAGTTAAACAGATGTCCCGATAGTTTCACAGATGTCCCAGTAGTTTCACAGATGTCCCAGTAGTTTCACAGATGTCCCAATAGTTTCACAGATGTCCCACTAGTTTCATAGATGTCCCAATAGTTTAACAGATGTCCCAGTAGGTTAAAAGATGTCCCCATAGTTTCACAGATGTCCCAATAGTTAACAGATGTCCCAGTAGTTTTACAGATATCCCAGTAGGTTAACAGATGTCCCCATAGTTTCACAGATGTACCAGTAGTTTCACAGATGTCCCAATAGTTTCACATATGTCCCATTAGTTTCACAGATGTCCCAATAGTTAACAGATGTCCCAGTAGTTTTACAGATATCCCAGTAGGTTAACAGATGTCCCCATAGTTTCACAGATGTACCAGTAGTTTCACAGATGTCCCAATAGTTTCACAGATGTCCCAATAGTTTCACAGATTTCCCAATAGTTTCACATATGTCCCAGTAGTTTTACACATTTCCCAATAGTTTCACATATGTCCCATTAGTTTCACAGATGTCCCCATAGTTTCACAGATGTGCCAATAGTTTCCCAGATGTCCCAAAAGTTTCACAGATGTACCAGTAGTTTAACAGATGTTCCAATAGTTTAACAGATGTCCCAGTAGTTTCATAGATGTCCCAATAGTTTCACAGATGTCCCAGTAGGTTAACAGATGTCCCAGTAGTTTCACAGATGTCCCAATAGTTTCACAGATACACCAGTAGTTTCACAGATGTCCCAATAGTTTCACAGATGTCCCAGAAGTTTTACAGACATCCCAGTAGGTTAACAGATGTCCCGATAGTTTCACAGATGTACCAGTAGTTTCACCAATCTCCCAATAGTTTCACATATGTCCCATTAGTTTCACAGATGTCCCCATAGTTTCACAGATGTCCCAATAGTTTAACAGATGTCCCAGTAGTTTTACAGATGTCCCAGTAGTTTCACACATGTCCCAGTAGTTTCACAGACGCCCCAATAGTTTCACATATGTCCCATTAGTTTTACAGATGTACCCATAGTTTCACAGATGTTCCAGTAGTTTAACAGATGTCCCAATAGTTTCACAGATTTCCCAATAGTTTCACATATGTACCAGTAGTTTTACACATTTCCCAATAGTTTCACATATGTCCCATTAGTTTCACAGATGTCCACATAGTTTCCCAGATGTCCCAATAGTTTCACAGATGTAACAGTAGTTTAACAGATGTTCCAATAGTTTAACAGATGTCCCAGTAGTTTAACAGATGTTCCAATAGTTTAACAGATGTCCCAGTAGTTTCACAGATGTCCCAGTAGTTTCACAGATGTCCACATAGTTTCACAGATGTCCCAATAGTTTCCCAGATGTCCCAATAGTTTCACAGATGTACCAGTAGTTTAACAGATGTTCCAATAGCTTAACCGATGTCCCAGTAGTTTCACAGATGTCTCAGTAGTTTCACAGATTTCCCAGTAGTTTCACAGATGGCCCAGTAGGATAACAGATGTCCCCATAGTTTCACAGATGTCCCACTAGTTTCATAGATGTCCCAATAGTTTCACAGATGTCCGCATAGTTTCACAGATGTACCAGTAGTTTCACAGATGTCCCAATAGTTTCACAGATGTCCCAATAGTTTCACAGATGTCCCAATAGTTTCACATATGTCCCATTAGTTTCACAGATGACCCCATAGTTTCACAGATGTCCCAATAGTTTCACAGATGTCCCAATAGTTTCACCTATGTCCCATTTGTTTCACAGATGTCCCCATAGTTTCACAGATGTCCCAATAGTTTCACAGATGTACCAGTAGTTTCACAGATGTCTCAATAGTTTTAGAAATGTCCCAATAGTTTCACAGATGTCCCAGAAGTTTTACAGACATCCCAGTAGGTTAACAGATGTCCCGATAGTTTCACAGATGTACCAGTAGTTTCACAGATCTCCCAATAGTTTCACATACGTCCCATTAGTTTCACAGATCTCCCCATAGTTTCACAGATGTCCCAATAGTTTAACAGATGTCCCAGTAGTTTTACAGATGTCCCAGTAGTTTCACACATGTCCCAGTAGTTTCACAGACGCCCCATTAGTTTCACATATGTCCCATTAGTTTTACAGATGTCCCCATAGTTTCACAGATGTCCCCATAATTTCACAGATGTACCAGTAGTTTCACAGATGTCCCAATAGTTTCACAGATGTCCCAATAGTTTCACAGATTTCCCAATAGTTTCACATATGTCCCATTAGTTTCACAGATGACCCCATAGTTTCACAGATGTCCCAATAGTTTCACAGATGTCCCAATAGTTTCACCTATGTCCCATTTGTTTCACAGATGTCCCCATAGTTTCACAGATGTCCCAATAGTTTCACAGATGTACCAGTAGTTTCACGGATGTCCCAATAGTTTCACAGATGTCCCAATAGTTTCACAGATGTCCCAGAAGTTTTACAGACATCCCAGTAGGTTAACAGATGTCCCAATAGTTTCACAGATGTACCAGTAGTTTCACAGATCTCCCAATAGTTTCACATATGTCCCATTAGTTTCACAGATGTCCCCATAGTTTCACAGATGTCCCAATAGTTTAACAGATGTCCCAGTAGTTTTACAGATGTCCCAGTAATTTCACACATGTCCCAGTAGTTTCACAGATGTCCCAGTAGTTTCACATATGTCCCAGTAGTTTAACAGATGTCCCAATAGTTTCACAGATGTCCCAGTAGGTTAACAGATGTCCCCATAGTTTCACAGATGTCCCACTAGTTTCATAGATGTGCCAATAGTTTCACAGATGTCCCAGTAGGTTAACAGATGTCCCCATAGTTTCACAGATGTCCCAATAGTTAACAGATGTCCCAGTAGTTTTACAGATATCCCAGTAGGTTAACAGATGTCCCCATAGTTTCACAGATGTACCAGTAGTTTCACAGATGTCCCAATAGTTTCACAGATGTCCCAATAGTTTCACAGATTTCCCAATAGTTTCACATATGTCCCAGTAGTTTTACACATTTCCCAATAGTTTCACATATGTCCCATTAGTTTCACAGATGTCCCCATAGTTTCACAGATGTGCCAATAGTTTCCCGGATGTCCCAATAGTTTCACAGATGTACCAGTAGTTTAACAGATGTTCCAATAGTTTAACAGATGTCCCAGTAGTTTCACAGATGTCCCAATAGTTTCACAGATGTCCCAGTAGTTAAACAGATGTCCCGATAGTTTCACAGATGTCCCACTAGTTTCACAGATGTCCCAGTAGTTTCACAGATGTCCCAATAGTTTCACAGATGTCCCACTAGTTTCATAGATGTCCCAATAGTTTAACAGATGTCCCAGTAGGTTAAAAGATGTCCCCATAGTTTCACAGATGTCCCAATAGTTAACAGATGTCCCAGTAGTTTTACAGATATCCCAGTAGGTTAACAGATGTCCCCATAGTTTCACAGATGTACCAGTAGTTTCATAGATGTCCCAATAGTTTCACAGATGTCCCAATAGTTTCACAGATTTCCCAATAGTTTCACATATGTCCCAGTAGTTTTACACATTTCCCAATAGTTTCACATATGTCCCATTAGTTTCACAGATGTCCCCATAGTTTCACAGATGTACCAGTAGTTTAACAGATGTTCCAATAGTTTAACAAATGTCCCAGTAGTTTCACAGATGTCCCAGTAGTTTCACAGATGTTCCAGTAGTTTCACAGATGTCCCAGTAGTTTAACAGATGTCCCAATAGTTTCACAGATGTCCCAGTAGGTTAACAGATATCCCCATAGTTTCACAGATGTACCAGTAGTTTCACAGATGTCCCAATAGTTTCACAGATGTCCCAATAGTTTCACAGATGTCCCAATAGTTTCCCATATGTCCCATTAGTTTCACAGATGACCCCATAGTTTCACAGATGTCCCAATAGTTTCACAGATGTCCCAGAAGTTTTACAGACATCCCAGTAGGTTAACAGATGTCCCAATAGTTTCACAGATGTACCAGTAGTTTCACAGATCTCCCAATAGTTTCACATATGTCCCATTAGTTTCACAGATGTCCCCATAGTTTCACAAATGTCCCAATAGTTTAACAGATGTCCCAGTAGTTTTACAGATGTCCCAGTAATTTCACACATGTCCCAGTAGTTTCACAGATGTCCCAGTAGTTTCACATATGTCCCAGTAGTTTAACAGATGTCCCAATAGTTTCACAGATGTCCCAGTAGGTTAACAGATGTCCCCATAGTTTCACAGATGTCCCACTAGTTTCATAGATGTGCCAATAGTTTCACAGATGTCCCAGTAGGTTAACAGATGTCCCCATAGTTTCACAGATGTCCCAATAGTTAACAGATATCCCAGTAGTTTTACAGATATCCCAGTAGGTTAACAGATGTCCCCATAGTTTCACAGATGTACCAGTAGTTTCACATATGTCCCAGTAGTTTTACACATTTCCCAATAGTTTCACATATGTCCCATTAGTTTCACAGATGTCCCCATAGTTTCACAGATGTGCCAATAGTTTCCCGGATGTCCCAATAGTTTCACAGATGTACCAGTAGTTTAACAGATGTTCCAATAGTTTAACAGATGTCCCAGTAGTTTCACAGATGTCCCAATAGTTTCACAGATGTCCCAGTAGTTAAACAGATGTCCCGATAGTTTCACAGATGTCCCAGTAGTTTCACAGATGTCCCAGTAGTTTCACAGATGTCCCAATAGTTTCACAGATGTCCCACTAGTTTCATAGATGTCCCAATAGTTTAACAGATGTCCCAGTAGGTTAAAAGATGTCCCCATAGTTTCACAGATGTCCCAATAGTTAACAGATGTCCCAGTAGTTTTACAGATATCCCAGTAGGTTAACAGATGTCCCCATAGTTTCACAGATGTACCAGTAGTTTCATAGATGTCCCAATAGTTTCACAGATGTCCCAATAGTTTCACAGATTTCCCAATAGTTTCACATATGTCCCAGTAGTTTTACACATTTCCCAATAGTTTCACATATGTCCCATTAGTTTCACAGATGTCCCCATAGTTTCACAGATGTACCAGTAGTTTAACAGATGTTCCAATAGTTTAACAAATGTCCCAGTAGTTTCACAGATGTCCCAGTAGTTTCACAGATGTTCCAGTAGTTTCACAGATGTCCCAGTAGTTTAACAGATGTCCCAATAGTTTCACAGATGTCCCAGTAGGTTAACAGATATCCCCATAGTTTCACAGATGTACCAGTAGTTTCACAGATGTCCCAATAGTTTCACATATGTCCCATTAGTTTCACAGATGTCCCAATAGTTAACAGATGTCCCAGTAGTTTTACAGATATCCCAGTAGGTTAACAGATGTCCCCATAGTTTCACAGATGTACCAGTAGTTTCACAGATGTCCCAATAGTTTCACATATGTCCCATTAGTTTCACAGATGTCCCAATAGTTAACAGATGTCCCAGTAGTTTTACAGATATCCCAGTAGGTTAACAGATGTCCCCATAGTTTCACAGATGTACCAGTAGTTTCACAGATGTCCCAATAGTTTCACAGATGTCCCAATAGTTTCACAGATTTCCCAATAGTTTCACATATGTCCCAGTAGTTTTACACATTTCCCAATAGTTTCACATATGTCCCATTAGTTTCACAGATGTCCCCATAGTTTCACAGATGTGCCAATAGTTTCCCAGATGTCCCAAAAGTTTCACAGATGTACCAGTAGTTTAACAGATGTTCCAATAGTTTAACAGATGTCCCAGTAGTTTCATAGATGTCCCAATAGTTTCACAGATGTCCCAGTAGGTTAACAGATGTCCCAGTAGTTTCACAGATGTCCCAATAGTTTCACAGATACACCAGTAGTTTCACAGATGTCCCAATAGTTTCACAGATGTCCCAGAAGTTTTACAGACATCCCAGTAGGTTAACAGATGTCCCGATAGTTTCACAGATGTACCAGTAGTTTCACCAATCTCCCAATAGTTTCACATATGTCCCATTAGTTTCACAGATGTCCCCATAGTTTCACAGATGTCCCAATAGTTTAACAGATGTCCCAGTAGTTTTACAGATGTCCCAGTAGTTTCACACATGTCCCAGTAGTTTCACAGACGCCCCAATAGTTTCACATATGTCCCATTAGTTTTACAGATGTACCCATAGTTTCACAGATGTTCCAGTAGTTTAACAGATGTCCCAATAGTTTCACAGATTTCCCAATAGTTTCACATATGTACCAGTAGTTTTACACATTTCCCAATAGTTTCACATATGTCCCATTAGTTTCACAGATGTCCACATAGTTTCCCAGATGTCCCAATAGTTTCACAGATGTAACAGTAGTTTAACAGATGTTCCAATAGTTTAACAGATGTCCCAGTAGTTTAACAGATGTTCCAATAGTTTAACAGATGTCCCAGTAGTTTCACAGATGTCCCAGTAGTTTCACAGATGTCCACATAGTTTCACAGATGTCCCAATAGTTTCCCAGATGTCCCAATAGTTTCACAGATGTACCAGTAGTTTAACAGATGTTCCAATAGCTTAACCGATGTCCCAGTAGTTTCACAGATGTCTCAGTAGTTTCACAGATTTCCCAGTAGTTTCACAGATGGCCCAGTAGGATAACAGATGTCCCCATAGTTTCACAGATGTCCCACTAGTTTCATAGATGTCCCAATAGTTTCACAGATGTCCGCATAGTTTCACAGATGTACCAGTAGTTTCACAGATGTCCCAATAGTTTCACAGATGTCCCAATAGTTTCACAGATGTCCCAATAGTTTCACATATGTCCCATTAGTTTCACAGATGACCCCATAGTTTCACAGATGTCCCAATAGTTTCACAGATGTCCCAATAGTTTCACCTATGTCCCATTTGTTTCACAGATGTCCCCATAGTTTCACAGATGTCCCAATAGTTTCACAGATGTACCAGTAGTTTCACAGATGTCTCAATAGTTTTAGAAATGTCCCAATAGTTTCACAGATGTCCCAGAAGTTTTACAGACATCCCAGTAGGTTAACAGATGTCCCGATAGTTTCACAGATGTACCAGTAGTTTCACAGATCTCCCAATAGTTTCACATACGTCCCATTAGTTTCACAGATCTCCCCATAGTTTCACAGATGTCCCAATAGTTTAACAGATGTCCCAGTAGTTTTACAGATGTCCCAGTAGTTTCACACATGTCCCAGTAGTTTCACAGACGCCCCATTAGTTTCACATATGTCCCATTAGTTTTACAGATGTCCCCATAGTTTCACAGATGTCCCCATAATTTCACAGATGTACCAGTAGTTTCACAGATGTCCCAATAGTTTCACAGATGTCCCAATAGTTTCACAGATTTTCCAATAGTTTCACATATGTCCCATTAGTTTCACAGATGACCCCATAGTTTCACAGATGTCCCAATAGTTTCACAGATGTCCCAATAGTTTCACCTATGTCCCATTTGTTTCACAGATGTCCCCATAGTTTCACAGATGTCCCAATAGTTTCACAGATGTACCAGTAGTTTCACGGATGTCCCAATAGTTTCACAGATGTCCCAATAGTTTCACAGATGTCCCAGAAGTTTTACAGACATCCCAGTAGGTTAACAGATGTCCCAATAGTTTCACAGATGTACCAGTAGTTTCACAGATCTCCCAATAGTTTCACATATGTCCCATTAGTTTCACAGATGTCCCCATAGTTTCACAGATGTCCCAATAGTTTAACAGATGTCCCAGTAGTTTTACAGATGTCCCAGTAATTTCACACATGTCCCAGTAGTTTCACAGATGTCCCAGTAGTTTCACATATGTCCCAGTAGTTTAACAGATGTCCCAATAGTTTCACAGATGTCCCAGTAGGTTAACAGATGTCCCCATAGTTTCACAGATGTCCCACTAGTTTCATAGATGTGCCAATAGTTTCACAGATGTCCCAGTAGGTTAACAGATGTCCCCATAGTTTCACAGATGTCCCAATAGTTAACAGATGTCCCAGTAGTTTTACAGATATCCCAGTAGGTTAACAGATGTCCCCATAGTTTCACAGATGTACCAGTAGTTTCACAGATGTCCCAATAGTTTCACAGATGTCCCAATAGTTTCACAGATTTCCCAATAGTTTCACATATGTCCCAGTAGTTTTACACATTTCCCAATAGTTTCACATATGTCCCATTAGTTTCACAGATGTCCCCATAGTTTCACAGATGTGCCAATAGTTTCCCGGATGTCCCAATAGTTTCACAGATGTACCAGTAGTTTAACAGATGTTCCAATAGTTTAACAGATGTCCCAGTAGTTTCACAGATGTCCCAATAGTTTCACAGATGTCCCAGTAGTTAAACAGATGTCCCGATAGTTTCACAGATGTCCCACTAGTTTCACAGATGTCCCAGTAGTTTCACAGATGTCCCAATAGTTTCACAGATGTCCCACTAGTTTCATAGATGTCCCAATAGTTTAACAGATGTCCCAGTAGGTTAAAAGATGTCCCCATAGTTTCACAGATGTCCCAATAGTTAACAGATGTCCCAGTAGTTTTACAGATATCCCAGTAGGTTAACAGATGTCCCCATAGTTTCACAGATGTACCAGTAGTTTCATAGATGTCCCAATAGTTTCACAGATGTCCCAATAGTTTCACAGATTTCCCAATAGTTTCACATATGTCCCAGTAGTTTTACACATTTCCCAATAGTTTCACATATGTCCCATTAGTTTCACAGATGTCCCCATAGTTTCACAGATGTACCAGTAGTTTAACAGATGTTCCAATAGTTTAACAAATGTCCCAGTAGTTTCACAGATGTCCCAGTAGTTTCACAGATGTTCCAGTAGTTTCACAGATGTCCCAGTAGTTTAACAGATGTCCCAATAGTTTCACAGATGTCCCAGTAGGTTAACAGATATCCCCATAGTTTCACAGATGTACCAGTAGTTTCACAGATGTCCCAATAGTTTCACAGATGTCCCAATAGTTTCACAGATGTCCCAATAGTTTCCCATATGTCCCATTAGTTTCACAGATGACCCCATAGTTTCACAGATGTCCCAATAGTTTCACAGATGTCCCAGAAGTTTTACAGACATCCCAGTAGGTTAACAGATGTCCCAATAGTTTCACAGATGTACCAGTAGTTTCACAGATCTCCCAATAGTTTCACATATGTCCCATTAGTTTCACAGATGTCCCCATAGTTTCACAAATGTCCCAATAGTTTAACAGATGTCCCAGTAGTTTTACAGATGTCCCAGTAATTTCACACATGTCCCAGTAGTTTCACAGATGTCCCAGTAGTTTCACATATGTCCCAGTAGTTTAACAGATGTCCCAATAGTTTCACAGATGTCCCAGTAGGTTAACAGATGTCCCCATAGTTTCACAGATGTCCCACTAGTTTCATAGATGTGCCAATAGTTTCACAGATGTCCCAGTAGGTTAACAGATGTCCCCATAGTTTCACAGATGTCCCAATAGTTAACAGATGTCCCAGTAGTTTTACAGATATCCCAGTAGGTTAACAGATGTCCCCATAGTTTCACAGATGTACCAGTAGTTTCACATATGTCCCAGTAGTTTTACACATTTCCCAATAGTTTCACATATGTCCCATTAGTTTCACAGATGTCCCCATAGTTTCACAGATGTGCCAATAGTTTCCCGGATGTCCCAATAGTTTCACAGATGTACCAGTAGTTTAACAGATGTTCCAATAGTTTAACAGATGTCCCAGTAGTTTCACAGATGTCCCAATAGTTTCACAGATGTCCCAGTAGTTAAACAGATGTCCCGATAGTTTCACAGATGTCCCAGTAGTTTCACAGATGTCCCAGTAGTTTCACAGATGTCCCAATAGTTTCACAGATGTCCCACTAGTTTCATAGATGTCCCAATAGTTTAACAGATGTCCCAGTAGGTTAAAAGATGTCCCCATAGTTTCACAGATGTCCCAATAGTTAACAGATGTCCCAGTAGTTTTACAGATATCCCAGTAGGTTAACAGATGTCCCCATAGTTTCACAGATGTACCAGTAGTTTCATAGATGTCCCAATAGTTTCACAGATGTCCCAATAGTTTCACAGATTTCCCAATAGTTTCACATATGTCCCAGTAGTTTTACACATTTCCCAATAGTTTCACATATGTCCCATTAGTTTCACAGATGTCCCCATAGTTTCACAGATGTACCAGTAGTTTAACAGATGTTCCAATAGTTTAACAAATGTCCCAGTAGTTTCACAGATGTCCCAGTAGTTTCACAGATGTTCCAGTAGTTTCACAGATGTCCCAGTAGTTTAACAGATGTCCCAATAGTTTCACAGATGTCCCAGTAGGTTAACAGATATCCCCATAGTTTCACAGATGTACCAGTAGTTTCACAGATGTCCCAATAGTTTCACAGATGTCCCAATAGTTTCACAGATGTCCCAATAGTTTCCCATATGTCCCATTAGTTTCACAGATGACCCCATAGTTTCACAGATGTCCCAATAGTTTCACAGATGTCCCAGAAGTTTTACAGACATCCCAGTAGGTTAACAGATGTCCCAATAGTTTCACAGATGTACCAGTAGTTTCACAGATCTCCCAATAGTTTCACATATGTCCCATTAGTTTCACAGATGTCCCCATAGTTTCACAAATGTCCCAATAGTTTAACAGATGTCCCAGTAGTTTTACAGATGTCCCAGTAATTTCACACATGTCCCAGTAGTTTCACAGATGTCCCAGTAGTTTCACATATGTCCCAGTAGTTTAACAGATGTCCCAATAGTTTCACAGATGTCCCAGTAGGTTAACAGATGTCCCCATAGTTTCACAGATGTCCCACTAGTTTCATAGATGTGCCAATAGTTTCACAGATGTCCCAGTAGGTTAACAGATGTCCCCATAGTTTCACAGATGTCCCAATAGTTAACAGATGTCCCAGTAGTTTTACAGATATCCCAGTAGGTTAACAGATGTCCCCATAGTTTCACAGATGTACCAGTAGTTTCACATATGTCCCAGTAGTTTTACACATTTCCCAATAGTTTCACATATGTCCCATTAGTTTCACAGATGTCCCCATAGTTTCACAGATGTGCCAATAGTTTCCCGGATGTCCCAATAGTTTCACAGATGTCCCAGTAGTTTCACAGATGTCCCAATAGTTTCACAGATGTCCCAGTAGTTAAACAGATGTCCCGATAGTTTCACAGATGTCCCAGTAGTTTCACAGATGTCCCAGTAGTTTCACAGATGTCCCAATAGTTTCACAGATGTCCCACTAGTTTCATAGATGTCCCAATAGTTTAACAGATGTCCCAGTAGGTTAAAAGATGTCCCCATAGTTTCACAGATGTCCCAATAGTTAACAGATGTCCCAGTAGTTTTACAGATATCCCAGTAGGTTAACAGATGTCCCCATAGTTTCACAGATGTACCAGTAGTTTCACAGATGTCCCAATAGTTTCACATATGTCCCATTAGTTTCACAGATGTCCCAATAGTTAACAGATGTCCCAGTAGTTTTACAGATATCCCAGTAGGTTAACAGATGTCCCCATAGTTTCACAGATGTACCAGTAGTTTCACAGATGTCCCAATAGTTTCACAGATGTCCCAATAGTTTCACAGATTTCCCAATAGTTTCACATATGTCCCAGTAGTTTTACACATTTCCCAATAGTTTCACATATGTCCCATTAGTTTCACAGATGTCCCCATAGTTTCACAGATGTGCCAATAGTTTCCCAGATGTCCCAAAAGTTTCACAGATGTACCAGTAGTTTAACAGATGTTCCAATAGTTTAACAGATGTCCCAGTAGTTTCATAGATGTCCCAATAGTTTCACAGATGTCCCAGTAGGTTAACAGATGTCCCAGTAGTTTCACAGATGTCCCAATAGTTTCACAGATACACCAGTAGTTTCACAGATGTCCCAATAGTTTCACAGATGTCCCAGAAGTTTTACAGACATCCCAGTAGGTTAACAGATGTCCCGATAGTTTCACAGATGTACCAGTAGTTTCACAAATCTCCCAATAGTTTCACATATGTCCCATTAGTTTCACAGATGTCCCCATAGTTTCACAGATGTCCCAATAGTTTAACAGATGTCCCAGTAGTTTTACAGATGTCCCAGTAGTTTCACACATGTCCCAGTAGTTTCACAGACGCCCCAATAGTTTCACATATGTCCCATTAGTTTTACAGATGTACCCATAGTTTCACAGATGTTCCAGTAGTTTAACAGATGTCCCAATAGTTTCACAGATTTCCCAATAGTTTCACATATGTACCAGTAGTTTTACACATTTCCCAATAGTTTCACATATGTCCCCTTAGTTTCACAGATGTCCACATAGTTTCCCAGATGTCCCAATAGTTTCACAGATGTAACAGTAGTTTAACAGATGTTCCAATAGTTTAACAGATGTCCCAGTAGTTTAACAGATGTTCCAATAGTTTAACAGATGTCCCAGTAGTTTCACAGATGTCCCAGTAGTTTCACAGATGTCCACATAGTTTCACAGATGTCCCAATAGTTTCCCAGATGTCCCAATAGTTTCACAGATGTACCAGTAGTTTAACAGATGTTCCAATAGCTTAACCGATGTCCCAGTAGTTTCACAGATGTCTCAGTAGTTTCACAGATTTCCCAGTAGTTTCACAGATGGCCCAGTAGGATAACAGATGTCCCCATAGTTTCACAGATGTCCCACTAGTTTCATAGATGTCCCAATAGTTTCACAGATGTCCGCATAGTTTCACAGATGTACCAGTAGTTTCACAGATGTCCCAATAGTTTCACAGATGTCCCAATAGTTTCACAGATGTCCCAATAGTTTCACATATGTCCCATTAGTTTCACAGATGACCCCATAGTTTCACAGATGTCCCAATAGTTTCACAGATGTCCCAATAGTTTCACCTATGTCCCATTTGTTTCACAGATGTCCCCATAGTTTCACAGATGTCCCAATAGTTTCACAGATGTACCAGTAGTTTCACAGATGTCTCAATAGTTTTAGAAATGTCCCAATAGTTTCACAGATGTCCCAGAAGTTTTACAGACATCCCAGTAGGTTAACAGATGTCCCGATAGTTTCACAGATGTACCAGTAGTTTCACAGATCTCCCAATAGTTTCACATACGTCCCATTAGTTTCACAGATCTCCCCATAGTTTCACAGATGTCCCAATAGTTTAACAGATGTCCCAGTAGTTTTACAGATGTCCCAGTAGTTTCACACATGTCCCAGTAGTTTCACAGACGCCCCAATAGTTTCACATATGTCCCATTAGTTTTACAGATGTCCCCATAGTTTCACAGATGTCCCCATAATTTCACAGATGTACCAGTAGTTTCACAGATGTCCCAATAGTTTCACAGATGTCCCAATAGTTTCACAGATTTCCCAATAGTTTCACATATGTCCCATTAGTTTCACAGATGACCCCATAGTTTCACAGATGTCCCAATAGTTTCACAGATGTCCCAATAGTTTCACCTATGTCCCATTTGTTTCACAGATGTCCCCATAGTTTCACAGATGTCCCAATAGTTTCACAGATGTACCAGTAGTTTCACGGATGTCCCAATAGTTTCACAGATGTCCCAATAGTTTCACAGATGTCCCAGAAGTTTTACAGACATCCCAGTAGGTTAACAGATGTCCCAATAGTTTCACAGATGTACCAGTAGTTTCACAGATCTCCCAATAGTTTCACATATGTCCCATTAGTTTCACAGATGTCCCCATAGTTTCACAGATGTCCCAATAGTTTAACAGATGTCCCAGTAGTTTTACAGATGTCCCAGTAATTTCACACATGTCCCAGTAGTTTCACAGATGTCCCAGTAGTTTCACAGATGTCCCAGTAGTTTCACATATGTCCCAGTAGTTTTACAGATGTCCCAGTAATTTCACACATGTCCCAATAGTTTCACAGATGTCCCAGTAGGTTAACAGATGTCCCCATAGTTTCACAGATGTCCCACTAGTTTCATAGATGTGCCAATAGTTTCACAGATGTCCCAGTAGGTTAACAGATGTCCCCATAGTTTCACAGATGTCCCAATAGTTAACAGATGTCCCAGTAGTTTTACAGATATCCCAGTAGGTTAACAGATGTCCCAATAGTTTCACATATGTCCCAGTAGTTTTACACATTTCCCAATAGTTTCACATATGTCCCATTAGTTTCACAGATGTCCCCATAGTTTCACAGATGTGCCAATAGTTTCCCGGATGTCCCAATAGTTTCACAGATGTACCAGTAGTTTAACAGATGTTCCAATAGTTTAACAGATGTCCCAGTAGTTTCACAGATGTCCCAATAGTTTCACAGATGTCCCAGTAGTTAAACAGATGTCCCGATAGTTTCACAGATGTCCCAGTAGTTTCACAGATGTCCCAGTAGTTTCACAGATGTCCCAATAGTTTCACAGATGTCCCACTAGTTTCATAGATGTCCCAATAGTTTAACAGATGTCCCAGTAGGTTAAAAGATGTCCCCATAGTTTCACAGATGTCCCAATAGTTAACAGATGTCCCAGTAGTTTTACAGATATCCCAGTAGGTTAACAGATGTCCCCATAGTTTCACAGATGTACCAGTAGTTTCACAGATGTCCCAATAGTTTCACAGATGTCCCAATAGTTTCACAGATTTCCCAATAGTTTCACATATGTCCCAGTAGTTTTACACATTTCCCAATAGTTTCACATATGTCCCATTAGTTTCACAGATGTCCCCATAGTTTCACAGATGTACCAGTAGTTTAACAGATGTTCCAATAGTTTAACAAATGTCCCAGTAGTTTCACAGATGTCCCAGTAGTTTCACAGATGTTCCAGTAGTTTCACAGATGTCCCAGTAGTTTAACAGATGTCCCAATAGTTTCACAGATGTCCCAGTAGGTTAACAGATATCCCCATAGTTTCACAGATGTACCAGTAGTTTCACAGATGTCCCAATAGTTTCACAGATGTCCCAATAGTTTCACAGATGTCCCAATAGTTTCCCATATGTCCCATTAGTTTCACAGATGACCCCATAGTTTCACAGATGTCCCAATAGTTTCACAGATGTCCCAATAGTTTCACCTATGTCCCATTTGTTTCACAGATGTCCCCATAGTTTCACAGATGTCCCAATAGTTTCACAGATGTACCAGTAGTTTTGCAGATGTCCCAATAGTTTCACAGATGTCCCAATAGTTTCACAGATGTCCCAGAAGTTTTACAGACATCCCAGTAGGTTAACAGATGTCCCGATAGTTTCACAGATTTCCCAATAGTTTCACATATGTACCGGTAGTTTTACACATTTCCCAATAGTTTCACATATGTCCCATTAGTTTCACAGATGTCCCCATAGTTTCACAGATGTCCCAATAGTTTCCCAGATGTCCCAAAAGTTTCACAGATGTACCAGTAGTTTAACAGATGTTCCAATAGTTTAACAGATGTCCCAGTAGTTTCATAGATGTCCCAATAGTTTCACAGATGTCCCAGTAGGTTAACAGATGTCCCACTAGTTTCACAGATGTCCCAATAGTTTCACAGATACACCAGTAGTTTCACAGATGTCCCAATAGTTTCACAGATGTCCCAGAAGTTTTACAGACATCCCAGTAGGTTAACAGATGTCCCGATAGTTTCACAGATGTACCAGTAGTTTCACAAATCTCCCAATAGTTTCACATATGTCCCATTAGTTTCACAGATGTCCCCATAGTTTCACAGATGTCCCAATAGTTTAACAGATGTCCCAGTAGTTTTACAGATGTCCCAGTAGTTTCACACATGTCCCAGTAGTTTCACAGACGCCCCAATAGTTTCACATATGTCCCATTAGTTTTACAGATGTCCCCATAGTTTCACAGATGTCCCAGTAGTTTAACAGATGTCCCAATAGTTTCACAGATTTCCCAATAGTTTCACATATGTACCAGTAGTTTTACACATTTCCCAATAGTTTCACATATGTCCCATTAGTTTCACAGATGTCCACATAGTTTCCCAGATGTCCCAATAGTTTCACAGATGTAACAGTAGTTTAACAGATGTTCCAATAGTTTAACAGATGTCCCAGTAGTTTAACAGATGTTCCAATAGTTTAACAGATGTCCCAGTAGTTTCACAGATGTCCCAGTAGTTTCACAGATGTCCACATAGTTTCACAGATGTCCCAATAGTTTCCCAGATGTCCCAATATTTTCACAGATGTACCAGTAGTTTAACAGATGTTCCAATAGCTTAACCGATGTCCCAGTAGTTTCACAGATGTCTCAGTAGTTTCACAGATGTCCCAGTAGTTTCACAGATGGCCCAGTAGGATAACAGATGTCCCCATAGTTTCACAGATGTCCCACTAGTTTCATAGATGTCCCAATAGTTTCGCAGATGTCCGCATAGTTTCACAGATGTACCAGTAGTTTCACAGATGTCCCAATAGTTTCACAGATGTCCCAATAGTTTCACAGATGTCCCAATAGTTTCACATATGTCCCATTAGTTTCACAGATGACCCCATAGTTTCACAGATGTCCCAATAGTTTCACAGATGTCCCAATAGTTTCACCTATGTCCCATTTGTTTCACAGATGTCCCCATAGTTTCACAGATGTCCCAATAGTTTCACAGATGTACCAGTAGTTTCACAGATGTCCCAATAGTTTCACAGATGTCCCAATAGTTTCACAGATGTCCCAGAAGTTTTACAGACATCCCAGTAGGTTAACAGATGTCCCGATAGTTTCACAGATGTACCAGTAGTTTCACAGATCTCCCAATAGTTTCACATACGTCCCATTAGTTTCACAGATCTCCCCATAGTTTCACAGATGTCCCAATAGTTTAACAGATGCCCCAGTAGTTTTACAGATGTCCCAGTAGTTTCACACATGTCCCAGTAGTTTCACAGACACCCCAATAGTTTCACATATGTCCCATTAGTTTTACAGATGTCCCCATAGTTTCACAGATGTCCCCATAATTTCACAGATGTACCAGTAGTTTCACAGATGTCCCAATAGTTTCACAGATGTCCCAATAGTTTCACAGATTTCCCAATAGTTTCACATATGTCCCATTAGTTTCACAGATGACCCCATAGTTTCACAGATGTCCCAATAGTTTCACAGATGTCCCAATAGTTTCACCTATGTCCCATTTGTTTCACAGATGTCCCCATAGTTTCACAGATGTCCCAATAGTTTCACAGATGTACCAGTAGTTTCACGGATGTCCCAATAGTTTCACAGATGTCCCAATAGTTTCACAGATGTCCCAGAAGTTTTACAGACATCCCAGTAGGTTAACAGATGTCCCAATAGTTTCACAGATGTACCAGTAGTTTCACAGATCTCCCAATAGTTTCACATATGTCCCATTAGTTTCACAGATGTCCCCATAGTTTCACAGATGTCCCAATAGTTTAACAGATGTCCCAGTAGTTTTACAGATGTCCCAGTAATTTCACACATGTCCCAGTAGTTTCACAGATGTCCCAGTAGTTTCACATATGTCCCAGTAGTTTAACAGATGTCCCAATAGTTTCACAGATGTCCCAGTAGGTTAACAGATGTCCCCATAGTTTCACAGATGTCCCACTAGTTTCATAGATGTGCCAATAGTTTCACAGATGTCCCAGTAGGTTAACAGATGTCCCCATAGTTTCACAGATGTCCCAATAGTTAACAGATGTCCCAGTAGTTTTACAGATATCCCAGTAGGTTAACAGATGTCCCCATAGTTTCACAGATGTACCAGTAGTTTCACAGATGTCCCAATAGTTTCACAGATGTCCCAATAGTTTCACAGATTTCCCAATAGTTTCACATATGTCCCAGTAGTTTTACACATTTCCCAATAGTTTCACATATGTCCCATTAGTTTCACAGATGTCCCCATAGTTTCACAGATGTGCCAATAGTTTCCCGGATGTCCCAATAGTTTCACAGATGTACCAGTAGTTTAACAGATGTTCCAATAGTTTAACAGATGTCCCAGTAGTTTCACAGATGTCCCAATAGTTTCACAGATGTCCCAGTAGTTAAACAGATGTCCCGATAGTTTCACAGATGTCCCAGTAGTTTCACAGATGTCCCAGTAGTTTCACAGATGTCCCAATAGTTTCACAGATGTCCCACTAGTTTCATAGATGTCCCAATAGTTTAACAGATGTCCCAGTAGGTTACAAGATGTCCCCATAGTTTCACAGATGTCCCAATAGTTAACAGATGTCCCAGTAGTTTTACAGATATCCCAGTAGGTTAACAGATGTCCCCATAGTTTCACAGATGTACCAGTAGTTTCACAGATGTCCCAATAGTTTCACAGATGTCCCAATAGTTTCACAGATTTCCCAATAGTTTCACATATGTCCCATTAGTTTCACAGATGTCCCCATAGTTTCACAGATGTACCAGTAGTTTAACAGATGTTCCAATAGTTTAACAAATGTCCCAGTAGTTTCACAGATGTCCCAGTAGTTTCACAGATGTTACAGTAGTTTCACAGATGTCCCAGTAGTTTAACAGATGTCCCAATAGTTTCACAGATGTCCCAGTAGGTTAACAGATATCCCCATAGTTTCACAGATGTACCAGTAGTTTCACAGATGTCCCAATAGTTTCACAGATGTCCCAATAGTTTCACAGATGTCCCAATAGTTTCCCATATGTCCCATTAGTTTCACAGATGACCCCATAGTTTCACAGATGTCCCAATAGTTTCACAGATGTCCCAATAGTTTCACCTATGTCCCATTTGTTTCACAGATGTCCCCATAGTTTCACAGATGTCCCAATAGTTTCACAGATGTACCAGTAGTTTCGCAGATGTCCCAATAGTTTCACAGATGTCCCAATAGTTTCACAGATGTCCCAGAAGTTTTACAGACATCCCAGTAGGTTAACAGATGTCCCGATAGTTTCACAGATTTCCCAATAGTTTCACATATGTACCGGTAGTTTTACACATTTCCCAATAGTTTCACATATGTCCCATTAGTTTCACAGATGTCCCCATAGTTTCACAGATGTCCCAATAGTTTCCCAGATGTCCCAATAGTTTCACAGATATACCAGTAGTTTAACAGATGTTCCAATAGTTTAACAGATGTCACAGTAGTTTCACAGATGTCCCAGTAGTTTCACAGATGTCCCAGTAGTTTCACAGATGTCCCAGTAGTTTAACAGATGTCCCAATAGTTTTACAGATGTCCCAGTAGGTTAACAGATGTCCCCATAGTTTCACAGATGTCCCACTAGTTTCATAGATGTCCCAATAGTTTCACAGATATCCCAGTAGGTTAAAAGATGTCCCCATAGTTTCACAGATGTCCCAATAGTTAACAGATGTCCCAGTAGTTTTACAGATATCCCAGTAGGTTAACAGATGTCCCCATAGTTTCACAGATGTCCCACTAGTTTCATAGATGTGCCAATAGTTTCACAGATGTCCAGGAAGGTTAACAGATGTCCCCATAGTTTCACAGATGTCCCAATAGTTAACAGATGTCCCAGTAGTTTTACAGATATCCCAGTAGGTTAACAGATGTCCCCATAGTTTCACAGATGTACCAGTAGTTTCACAGATGTCCCAATAGTTTCACAGATGTCCCAATAGTTTCACAGATTTCCCAATAGTTTCACATATGTCCCAGTAGTTTTACACATTTCCCAATAGTTTCACATATGTCCCATTAGTTTCACAGATGTCCCCATAGTTTCACAGATGTGCCAATAGTTTCCCAGATGTCCCAATAGTATCACAGATGTACCAGTAGTTTAACAGATGTTCCAATAGTTTAACAGATGTCCCAGTAGTTTCACAGATGTCCCAGTAGTTTCACAGATGTCACAGTAGTTTCACAGATGTCCCAGTAGTTTAACAGATGTCCCAATAGTTTCACAGATGTCCCAGTAGGTTAACAGATGTCCCGATAGTTTCACAGATGTCCCAGTAGTTTCACAGATGTCCCAGTAGTTTCACAGATGTCCCAATAGTTTCACAGATGTACCAGTAGTTTCACAGATGTCCCAATAGTTTCACAGATGTCCCAATAGTTTCACAGATGTCCCAGAAGTTTTACAGACATCCCAGTAGGTTAAAAGATGTCCCGATAGTTTCACAGATGTACCAGTAGTTTCACAGATCTCCCAATAGTTTCACATATGTCCCATTAGTTTCACAGATGTCCCCATAGTTTCACAGATTTCCCAATAGTTTAACAGATGTCCCAGTAGTTTTACAGATGTCCCAGTAGGTTCACATATGTCCCAGTAGTTTTACAGATGTCCCAGTAGTTTAACAGATGTCCCAGTAGTTTCACAGATGTACCAGTAGGTTAACAGATGTCCCCATAGTTTCGCAGATGTCCCAATAGTTAACAGATGTCCCAGTAGTTTTACAGATATCCCAGTAGGTTATCAGATGTCCCCATAGTTTCACAGATGTACCAGTAGTTTCACACATGTCCCAATAGTTTCACAGATTTCCCAATAGTTTCACATATGTACCAGTAGTTTTACACATTTCCCAATAGTTTCACATATGTCCCATTAGTTTCACAGATGTCCCAATAGTTTCACATATGTCCCATTAGTTTCACAGATGACCCCATAGTTTCACAGATGTCCCAATAGTTTCACAGATGTCCCAATAGTTTCACCTATGTCCCATTTGTTTCACAGATGTCCCCATAGTTTCACAGATGTCCAATTGTTTCACAGATGTCACAATAGTTTCACATATGTCCCATTAGTTTCACAGATGTCCCCATAGTTTCACAGATGTCCCAATAGTTTCACATATGTCCCATTAGTTTCACAGATGTCCCAATAGTTTCACAGATGTCCCAATAGTTTCACCTATGTCCCATTTGTTTCACAGATGTCCCCATAGTTTCACAGATGTCCCAATAGTTTCACAGATGTACCAGTAGTTTCACAGATGTCCCAATAGTTTCACAGATGTCCCAATAGTTTCACAGATGTCCCAGAAGTTTTACAGACATCCCAGTAGGTTAACAGATGTCCCGATAGTTTCACAGATGTACCAGTAGTTTCACAGATCTCCCAATAGTTTCACATACGTCCCATTAGTTTCACAGATCTCCCCATAGTTTCACAGATGTCCCAATAGTTTAACAGATGTCGCAGTAGTTTTACAGATGTCCCAGTAGTTTCACACATGTCCCAGTAGTTTCACAGACACCCCAATAGTTTCACATATGTCCCATTAGTTTTACAGATGTCCCCATAGTTTCACAGATGTCCCCATAATTTCACAGATGTACCAGTAGTTTCACAGATGTCCCAATAGTTTCACAGATGTCCCAATAGTTTCACAGATTTCCCAATAGTTTCACATATGTCCCATTAGTTTCACAGATGACCCCATAGTTTCACAGATGTCCCCATAGTTTCACAGATGTACCAGTAGTTTAACAGATGTTCCAATAGTTTAACAAATGTCCCAGTAGTTTCACAGATGTCCCAGTAGTTTCACAGATGTTCCAGTAGTTTCACAGATGTCCCAGTAGTTTAACAGATGTCCCAATAGTTTCACAGATGTCCCAGTAGGTTAACAGATATCCCCATAGTTTCACAGATGTACCAGTAGTTTCACAGATGTCCCAATAGTTTCACAGATGTCCCAATAGTTTCACAGATGTCCCAATAGTTTCCCATATGTCCCATTAGTTTCACAGATGACCCCATAGTTTCACAGATGTCCCAATAGTTTCACAGATGTCCCAATAGTTTCACCTATGTCCCATTTGTTTCACAGATGTCCCCATAGTTTCACAGATGTCCCAATAGTTTCACAGATGTACCAGTAGTTTCGCAGATGTCCCAATAGTTTCACAGATGTCCCAATAGTTTCACAGATGTCCCAGAAGTTTTACAGACATCCCAGTAGGTTAACAGATGTCCCGATAGTTTCACAGATTTCCCAATAGTTTCACATATGTACCGGTAGTTTTACACATTTCCCAATAGTTTCACATATGTCCCATTAGTTTCACAGATGTCCCCATAGTTTCACAGATGTCCCAATAGTTTCCCAGATGTCCCAATAGTTTCACAGATATACCAGTAGTTTAACAGATGTTCCAATAGTTTAACAGATGTCAAAGTAGTTTCACAGATGTCCCAGTAGTTTCACAGATGTCCCAGTAGTTTCACAGATGTCCCAGTAGTTTAACAGATGTCCCAATAGTTTTACAGATGTCCCAGTAGGTTAACAGATGTCCCAATAGTTTCACAGATATCCCAGTAGGTTAAAAGATGTCCCCATAGTTTCACAGATGTCCCAATAGTTAACAGATGTCCCAGTAGTTTTACAGATATCCCAGTAGGTTAACAGATGTCCCCATAGTTTCACAGATGTCCCACTAGTTTCATAGATGTGCCAATAGTTTCACAGATGTCCAGGAAGGTTAACAGATGTCCCCATAGTTTCACAGATGTCCCAATAGTTAACAGATGTCCCAGTAGTTTTACAGATATCCCAGTAGGTTAACAGATGTCCCCATAGTTTCACAGATGTACCAGTAGTTTCACAGATGTCCCAATAGTTTCACAGATGTCCCAATAGTTTCACAGATTTCCCAATAGTTTCACATATGTCCCAGTAGTTTTACACATTTCCCAATAGTTTCACATATGTCCCATTAGTTTCACAGATGTCCCCATAGTTTCACAGATGTGCCAATAGTTTCCCAGATGTCCCAATAGTATCACAGATGTACCAGTAGTTTAACAGATGTTCCAATAGTTTAACAGATGTCCCAGTAGTTTCACAGATGTCCCAGTAGTTTCACAGATGTCCCAGTAGTTTAACAGATGTCCCAATAGTTTCACAGATGTCCCAGTAGGTTAACAGATGTCCCGATAGTTTCACAGATGTCCCAGTAGTTTCACAGATGTCCCAGTAGTTTCACAGATGTCCCAATAGTTTCACAGATGTACCAGTAGTTTCACAGATGTCCCAATAGTTTCACAGATGTCCCAATAGTTTCACAGATGTCCCAGAAGTTTTACAGACATCCCAGTAGGTTAACAGATGTCCCGATAGTTTCACAGATGTACCAGTAGTTTCACAGATCTCCCAACAGTTTCACATATGTCCCATTAGTTTCACAGATGTCCCCATAGTTTCACAGATTTCCCAATAGTTTAACAGATGTCCCAGTAATTTTACAGATGTCCCAGTAGGTTCACATATGTCCCAGTAGTTTTACAGATGTCCCAGTAGTTTCACAGATGTCCCAGTAGTTTCACAGATGTACCAGTAGGTTAACAGATGTCCCCATAGTTTTGCAGATGTCCCAATAGTTAACAGATGTCCCAGTAGTTTTACAGATATCCCAGTAGGTTATCAGATGTCCCCATAGTTTCACAGATGTACCAGTAGTTTCACACATGTCCCAATAGTTTCACATATGTCCCATTAGTTTCACAGATGACCCCATAGTTTCACAGATGTCCCAATAGTTTCACAGATGTCCCAATAGTTTCACCTATGTCCCATTTGTTTCACAGATGTCCCCATAGTTTCACAGATGTCCCAATAGTTTCACAGATGTACCAGTAGTTTCACAGATGTCCCAATAGTTTCACAGATGTCCCAATAGTTTCACAGATGTCCCAGAAGTTTTACAGACATCCCAGTAGGTTAACAGATGTCCCGATAGTTTCACAGATGTACCAGTAGTTTCACAGATCTCCCAATAGTTTCACATACGTCCCATTAGTTTCACAGATCTCCCCATAGTTTCACAGATGTCCCAATAGTTTAACAGATGTCCCAGTAGTTTTACAGATGTCCCAGTAGTTTCACACATGTCCCAGTAGTTTCACAGACACCCCAATAGTTTCACATATGTCCCATTAGTTTTACAGATGTCCCCATAGTTTCACAGATGTCCCCATAGTTTCACAGATGTCCCAATAGTTTCCCAGATGTCCCAATAGTTTCACAGATATACCAGTAGTTTAACAGATGTTCCAATAGTTTAACAGATGTCACAGTAGTTTCACAGATGTCCCAGTAGTTTCACAGATGTCCCAGTAGTTTCACAGATGTCCCAGTAGTTTAACAGATGTCCCAATAGTTTTACAGATGTCCCAGTAGGTTAACAGATGTCCCAATAGTTTCACAGATATCCCAGTAGGTTAAAAGATGTCCCCATAGTTTCACAGATGTCCCAATAGTTAACAGATGTCCCAGTAGTTTTACAGATATCCCAGTAGGTTAACAGATGTCCCCATAGTTTCACAGATGTCCCACTAGTTTCATAGATGTGCCAATAGTTTCACAGATGTCCAGGAAGGTTAACAGATGTCCCCATAGTTTCACAGATGTCCCAATAGTTAACAGATGTCCCAGTAGTTTTACAGATATCCCAGTAGGTTAACAGATGTCCCCATAGTTTCACAGATGTACCAGTAGTTTCACAGATGTCCCAATAGTTTCACAGATGTCCCAATAGTTTCACAGATTTCCCAATAGTTTCACATATGTCCCAGTAGTTTTACACATTTCCCAATAGTTTCACATATGTCCCATTAGTTTCACAGATGTCCCCATAGTTTCACAGATGTGCCAATAGTTTCCCAGATGTCCCAATAGTATCACAGATGTACCAGTAGTTTAACAGATGTTCCAATAGTTTAACAGATGTCCCAGTAGTTTCACAGATGTCCCAGTAGTTTCACAGATGTCCCAGTAGTTTAACAGATGTCCCAATAGTTTCACAGATGTCCCAGTAGGTTAACAGATGTCCCGATAGTTTCACAGATGTCCCAGTAGTTTCACAGATGTCCCAGTAGTTTCACAGATGTCCCAATAGTTTCACAGATGTACCAGTAGTTTCACAGATGTCCCAATAGTTTCACAGATGTCCCAATAGTTTCACAGATGTCCCAGAAGTTTTACAGACATCCCAGTAGGTTAACAGATGTCCCGATAGTTTCACAGATGTACCAGTAGTTTCACAGATCTCCCAATAGTTTCACATATGTCCCATTAGTTTCACAGATGTCCCCATAGTTTCACAGATTTCCCAATAGTTTAACAGATGTCCCAGTAATTTTACAGATGTCCCAGTAGGTTCACATATGTCCCAGTAGTTTTACAGATGTCCCAGTAGTTTCACAGATGTCCCAGTAGTTTCACAGATGTACCAGTAGGTTAACAGATGTCCCCATAGTTTTGCAGATGTCCCAATAGTTAACAGATGTCCCAGTAGTTTTACAGATATCCCAGTAGGTTATCAGATGTCCCCATAGTTTCACAGATGTACCAGTAGTTTCACACATGTCCCAATAGTTTCACATATGTCCCATTAGTTTCACAGATGACCCCATAGTTTCACAGATGTCCCAATAGTTTCACAGATGTCCCAATAGTTTCACCTATGTCCCATTTGTTTCACAGATGTCCCCATAGTTTCACAGATGTCCCAATAGTTTCACAGATGTACCAGTAGTTTCACAGATGTCCCAATAGTTTCACAGATGTCCCAATAGTTTCACAGATGTCCCAGAAGTTTTACAGACATCCCAGTAGGTTAACAGATGTCCCGATAGTTTCACAGATGTACCAGTAGTTTCACAGATCTCCCAATAGTTTCACATACGTCCCATTAGTTTCACAGATCTCCCCATAGTTTCACAGATGTCCCAATAGTTTAACAGATGTCCCAGTAGTTTTACAGATGTCCCAGTAGTTTCACACATGTCCCAGTAGTTTCACAGACACCCCAATAGTTTCACATATGTCCCATTAGTTTTACAGATGTCCCCATAGTTTCACAGATGTCCCCATAATTTCACAGATGTACCAGTAGTTTCACAGATGTCCCAATAGTTTCACAGATGTCCCAATAGTTTCACAGATTTCCCAATAGTTTCACATATGTCCCATTAGTTTCACAGATGACCCCATAGTTTCACAGATGTCCCAATAGTTTCACAGATGTCCCAATAGTTTCACCTATGTCCCATTTGTTTCACAGATGTCCCCATAGTTTCACAGATGTCCCAATAGTTTCACAGATGTACCAGTAGTTTCACGGATGTCCCAATAGTTTCACAGATGTCCCAATAGTTTCACAGATGTCCCAGAAGTTTTACAGACATCCCAGTAGGTTAACAGATGTCCCAATAGTTTCACAGATGTACCAGTAGTTTCACAGATCTCCCAATAGTTTCACATATGTCCCATTAGTTTCACAGATGTCCCCATAGTTTCACAGATGTCCCAATAGTTTAACAGATGTCCCAGTAGTTTTACAGATGTCCCAGTAATTTCACACATGTCCCAGTAGTTTCACAGATGTCCCAGTAGTTTCACATATGTCCCAGTAGTTTAACAGATGTCCCAATAGTTTCACAGATGTCCCAGTAGGTTAACAGATGTCCCCATAGTTTCACAGATGTCCCACTAGTTTCATAGATGTGCCAATAGTTTCACAGATGTCCCAGTAGGTTAACAGATGTCCCCATAGTTTCACAGATGTCCCAATAGTTAACCTATGTCCCAGTAGTTTTACAGATATCCCAGTAGGTTAACAGATGTCCCCATAGTTTCACAGATGTACCAGTAGTTTCACAGATGTCCCAATAGTTTCACAGATGTCCCAATAGTTTCACAGATTTCCCAATAGTTTCACATATGTCCCAGTAGTTTTACACATTTCCCAATAGTTTCACATATGTCCCATTAGTTTCACAGATGTCCCCATAGTTTCACAGATGTGCCAATAGTTTCCCGGATGTCCCAATAGTTTCACAGATGTACCAGTAGTTTAACAGATGTTCCAATAGTTTAACAGATGTCCCAGTAGTTTCACAGATGTCCCAATAGTTTCACAGATGTCCCAGTAGTTAAACAGATGTCCCGATAGTTTCACAGATGTCCCAGTAGTTTCACAGATGTCCCAGTAGTTTCACAGATGTCCCAATAGTTTCACAGATGTCCCACTAGTTTCATAGATGTCCCAATAGTTTAACAGATGTCCCAGTAGGTTAAAAGATGTCCCCATAGTTTCACAGATGTCCCAATAGTTAACAGATGTCCCAGTAGTTTTACAGATATCCCAGTAGGTTAACAGATGTCCCCATAGTTTCACAGATGTACCAGTAGTTTCACAGATGTCCCAATAGTTTCACAGATGTCCCAATAGTTTCACAGATTTCCCAATAGTTTCACATATGTCCCAGTAGTTTTACACATTTCCCAATAGTTTCACATATGTCCCATTAGTTTCACAGATGTCCCCATAGTTTCACAGATGTACCAGTAGTTTAACAGATGTTCCAATAGTTTAACAAATGTCCCAGTAGTTTCACAGATGTCCCAGTAGTTTCACAGATGTTCCAGTAGTTTCACAGATGTCCCAGTAGTTTAACAGATGTCCCAATAGTTTCACAGATGTCCCAGTAGGTTAACAGATATCCCCATAGTTTCACAGATGTACCAGTAGTTTCACAGATGTCCCAATAGTTTCACAGATGTCCCAATAGTTTCACAGATGTCCCAATAGTTTCCCATATGTCCCATTAGTTTCACAGATGACCCCATAGTTTCACAGATGTCCCAATAGTTTCACAGATGTCCCAATAGTTTCACCTATGTCCCATTTGTTTCACAGATGTCCCCATAGTTTCACAGATGTCCCAATAGTTTCACAGATGTACCAGTAGTTTCGCAGATGTCCCAATACTTTCACAGATGTCCCAATAGTTTCACAGATGTCCCAGAAGTTTTACAGACATCCCAGTAGGTTAACAGATGTCCCGATAGTTTCACAGATTTCCCAATAGTTTCACATATGTACCGGTAGTTTTACACATTTCCCAATAGTTTCACATATGTCCCATTAGTTTCACAGATGTCCCCATAGTTTCACAGATGTCCCAATAGTTTCCCAGATGTCCCAATAGTTTCACAGATATACCAGTAGTTTAACAGATGTTCCAATAGTTTAACAGATGTCACAGTAGTTTCACAGATGTCCCAGTAGTTTCACAGATGTCCCCATAGTTTCACAGATGTCCCAATAGTTTCCCAGATGTCCCAATAGTTTCACAGATATACCAGTAGTTTAACAGATGTTCCAATAGTTTAACAGATGTCACAGTAGTTTCACAGATGTCCCAGTAGTTTAACAGATGTCCCAGTAGTTTCACAGATGTCCCAGTAGTTTCACAGATGTCCCAATAGTTTCACAGATGTCCCAGTAGTTAAACAGATGTCCCAGTAGTTTCACAGATGTCCCAATAGTTTCACAGATGTCCCACTAGTTTCATAGATGTCCCAATAGTTTAACAGATGTCCCAGTAGGTTAAAAGATGTCCCCATAGTTTCACAGATGTCCCAATAGTTAACAGATGTCCCAGTAGTTTTACAGATATCCCAGTAGGTTAACAGATGTCCCCATAGTTTCACAGATGTACCAGTAGTTTCACAGATGTCCCAATAGTTTCACAGATGTCCCAATAGTTTCACAGATTTCCCAATAGTTTCACATATGTCCCAGTAGTTTTACACATTTCCCAATAGTTTCACATATGTCCCATTAGTTTCACAGATGTCCCCATAGTTTCACAGATGTACCAGTAGTTTAACAGATGTTCCAATAGTTTAACAAATGTCCCAGTAGTTTCACAGATGTCCCAGTAGTTTCACAGATGTTCCAGTAGTTTCACAGATGTCCCAGTAGTTTAACAGATGTCCCAATAGTTTCACAGATGTCCCAGTAGGTTAACAGATATCCCCATAGTTTCACAGATGTACCAGTAGTTTCACAGATGTCCCAATAGTTTCACAGATGTCCCAATAGTTTCACAGATGTCCCAATAGTTTCCCATATGTCCCATTAGTTTCACAGATGACCCCATAGTTTCACAGATGTCCCAATAGTTTCACAGATGTCGTAAAAATTTAACAAATGTCCCAGTAGTTTCACAGATGTCCCAGTAGTTTCACAGATGTTCCAGTAGTTTCACAGATGTCCCAGTAGTTTAACAGATGTCCCAATAGTTTCACAGATGTCCCAGTAGGTTAACAGATATCCCCATAGTTTCACAGATGTACCAGTAGTTTCACAGATGTCCCAATAGTTTCACAGATGTACCAGTAGTTTCGCAGATGTCCCAATAGTTTCACAGATGTCCCAATAGTTTCACAGATGTCCCAGAAGTTTTACAGACATCCCAGTAGGTTAACAGATGTCCCGATAGTTTCACAGATTTCCCAATAGTTTCACATATGTACCGGTAGTTTTACACATTTCCCAATAGTTTCACATATGTCCCATTAGTTTCACAGATGTCCCCATAGTTTCACAGATGTCCCAATAGTTTCCCAGATGTCCCAATAGTTTCACAGATATACCAGTAGTTTAACAGATGTTCCAATAGTTTAACAGATGTCACAGTAGTTTCACAGATGTCCCAGTAGGTTAACAGATGTCCCAGTAGTTTCACAGATGTCCCAGTAGTTTAACAGATGTCCCAATAGTTTTACAGATGTCCCAGTAGGTTAACAGATGTCCCCATAGTTTCACAGATGTCCCACTAGTTTCATAGATGTCCCAATAGTTTCACAGATATCCCAGTAGGTTAAAAGATGTCCCCATAGATTCACAGATGTCCCAATAGTTAACAGATGTCCCAGTAGTTTTACAGATATCCCAGTAGGTTAACAGATGTCCCCATAGTTTCACAGATGTCCCACTAGTTTCATAGATGTGCCAATAGTTTCACAGATGTCCAGGAAGGTTAACAGATGTCCCCATAGTTTCACAGATGTCCCAATAGTTAACAGATGTCCCAGTAGTTTTACAGATATCCCAGTAGGTTAACAGATGTCCCCATAGTTTCACAGATGTACCAGTAGTTTCACAGATGTCCCAATAGTTTCACAGATGTCCCAATAGTTTCACAGATTTCCCAATAGTTTCACATATGTCCCAGTAGTTTTACACATTTCCCAATAGTTTCACATATGTCCCATTAGTTTCACAGATGTCCCCATAGTTTCACAGATGTGCCAATAGTTTCCCAGATGTCCCAATAGTATCACAGATGTACCAGTAGTTTAACAGATGTTCCAATAGTTTAACAGATGTCCCAGTAGTTTCACAGATGTCCCAGTAGTTTCACAGATGTCACAGTAGTTTCACAGATGTCCCAGTAGTTTAACAGATGTCCCAATAGTTTCACAGATGTCCCAGTAGGTTAACAGATGTCCCGATAGTTTCACAGATGTCCCAGTAGTTTCACAGATGTCCCAGTAGTTTCACAGATGTCCCAATAGTTTCACAGATGTACCAGCAGTTTCACAGATGTCCCAATAGTTTCACAGATGTCCCAATAGTTTCACAGATGTCCCAGAAGTTTTACAGACATCCCAGTAGGTTAACAGATGTCCCGATAGTTTCACAGATGTACCAGTAGTTTCACAGATCTCCCAATAGTTTCACATATGTCCCATTAGTTTCACAGATGTCCCCATAGTTTCACAGATTTCCCAATAGTTTAACAGATGTCCCAGTAGTTTTACAGATGTCCCAGTAGGTTCACATATGTCCCAGTAGTTTTACAGATGTCCCAGTAGTTTCACAGATGTCCCAGTAGTTTCACAGATGTACCAGTAGGTTAACAGATGTCCCCATAGTTTCGCAGATGTCCCAATAGTTAACAGATGTCCCAGTAGTTTTACAGATATCCCAGTAGGTTATCAGATGTCCCCATAGTTTCACAGATGTACCAGTAGTTTCACACATGTCCCAATAGTTTCACAGATTTCCCAATAGTTTCACATATGTACCAGTAGTTTTACACATTTCCCAATAGTTTCACATATGTCCCATTAGTTTCACAGATGTCCCAATAGTTTCACATATGTCCCATTAGTTTCACAGATGACCCCATAGTTTCACAGATGTCCCAATAGTTTCACAGATGTCCCAATAGTTTCACCTATGTCCCATTTGTTTCACAGATGTCCCCATAGTTTCACAGATGTCCCAATAGTTTCACAGATGTACCAGTAGTTTCACAGATGTCCCAATAGTTTCACAGATGTCCCAATAGTTTCACAGATGTACCAGTAGTTTCGCAGATGTCCCAATAGTTTCACAGATGTCCCAATAGTTTCACAGATGTCCCAGAAGTTTTACAGACATCCCAGTAGGTTAACAGATGTCCCGATAGTTTCACAGATTTCCCAATAGTTTCACATATGTACCAGTAGTCTTACACATTTCCCAATAGTTTCACATATGTCCCATTAGTTTCACAGATGTCCCCATAGTTTCACAGATGTCCCAATAGTTTCCCAGATGTCCCAATAGTTTCACAGATATACCAGTAGTTTAACAGATGTTCCAATAGTTTAACAGATGTCACAGTAGTTTCACAGATGTCCCAGTAGTTTCACAGATGTCCCAGTAGTTTCACAGATGTCGCAGTAGTTTAACAGATGTCCCAATAGTTTTACAGATGTCCCAGTAGGTTAACAGATGTCCCCATAGTTTCACAGATGTCCCACTAGTTTCATAGATGTCCCAATAGTTTCACAGATGTCCCAGTAGGTTAAAAGATGTCCCCATAGTTTCACAGATGTCCCAATAGTTAACAGATGTCCCAGTAGTTTTACAGATATCCCAGTAGGTTAACAGATGTCCCCATAGTTTCACAGATGTCCCACTAGTTTCATAGATGTGCCAATAGTTTCACAGATGTCCAGGAAGGTTAACAGATGTCCCCATAGTTTCACAGATGTCCCAATAGTTAACAGATGTCCCAGTAGTTTTACAGATATCCCAGTAGGTTAACAGATGTCCCCATAGTTTCACAGATGTACCAGTAGTTTCACAGATGTCCCAATAGTTTCACAGATGTCCCAATAGTTTCACAGATTTTCCAATAGTTTCACATATGTCCCAGTAGCTTTACACATTTCCCAATAGTTTCACATATGTCCCATTAGTTTCACAGATGTCCCCATAGTTTCACAGATGTGCCAATAGTTTCCCAGATGTCCCAATAGTATCACAGATGTACCAGTAGTTTAACAGATGTTCCAATAGTTTAACAGATGTCCCAGTAGTTTCACAGATGTCCCAGTAGTTTCACAGATGTCACAGTAGTTTCACAGATGTCCCAGTAGTTTAACAGATGTCCCAAAAGTTTCACAGATGTCCCAGTAGGTTAACAGATGTCCCGACAGTTTCACAGATGTCCCAGTAGTTTCACAGATGTCCCAGTAGTTTCACAGATGTCCCAGTAGTTTCACAGATGTCCCAATAGTTTCACAGATGTACCAGTAGTTTCACAGATGTCCCAATAGTTTCACAGATGTCCCAATAGTTTCACAGATGTCCCAGAAGTTTTACAGACATCCCAGTAGGTTAACAGATGTCCCGATAGTTTCACAGATGTACCAGTAGTTTCACAGATCTCCCAATAGTTTCACATATGTCCCATTAGTTTCACAGATGTCCCCATAGTTTCACAGATGTCCCAATAGTTTAACAGATGTCCCAGTAGTTTTACAGATGTCCCAGTAGGTTCACATATGTCCCAGTAGTTTTACAGATGTCCCAGTAGTTTCACAGATGTCCCAGTAGTTTCACAGATGTCCCAGTAGGTTAACAGATGTCCCCATAGTTTCGCAGATGTCCCAATAGTTAACAGATGTCCCAGTAGTTTTACAGATATCCCAGTAGGTTATCAGATGTCCCCATAGTTTCACAGATGTACCAGTAGTTTCACACATGTCCCAATAGTTTCACAGATTTCCCAATAGTTTCACATATGTACCAGTAGTTTTACACATTTCCCAATAGTTTCACATATGTCCCATTAGTTTCACAGATGTCCCAATAGTTTCACATATGTCCCATTAGTTTCACAGATGACCCCATAGTTTCACAGATGTCCCAATAGTTTCACAGATGTCCCAATAGTTTCACCTATGTCCCATTTGTTTCACAGATGTCCCCATAGTTTCACAGATGTCCCAATAGTTTCACAGATGTACCAGTAGTTTCACAGATGTCCCAATAGTTTCACAGATGTCCCAATAGTTTCACAGATGTACCAGTAGTTTCGCAGATGTCCCAATAGTTTCACAGATGTCCCAATAGTTTCACAGATGTCCCAGAAGTTTTACAGACATCCCAGTAGGTTAACAGATGTCCCGATAGTTTCACAGATTTCCCAATAGTTTCACATATGTACCAGTAGTCTTACACATTTCCCAATAGTTTCACATATGTCCCATTAGTTTCACAGATGTCCCCATAGTTTCACAGATGTCCCAATAGTTTCCCAGATGTCCCAATAGTTTCACAGATATACCAGTAGTTTAACAGATGTTCCAATAGTTTAACAGATGTCACAGTAGTTTCACAGATGTCCCAGTAGTTTCACAGATGTCCCAGTAGTTTCACAGATGTCGCAGTAGTTTAACAGATGTCCCAATAGTTTTACAGATGTCCCAGTAGGTTAACAGATGTCCCCATAGTTTCACAGATGTCCCACTAGTTTCATAGATGTCCCAATAGTTTCACAGATGTCCCAGTAGGTTAAAAGATGTCCCCATAGTTTCACAGATGTCCCAATAGTTAACAGATGTCCCAGTAGTTTTACAGATATCCCAGTAGGTTAACAGATGTCCCCATAGTTTCACAGATGTCCCACTAGTTTCATAGATGTGCCAATAGTTTCACAGATGTCCAGGAAGGTTAACAGATGTCCCCATAGTTTCACAGATGTCCCAATAGTTAACAGATGTCCCAGTAGTTTTACAGATATCCCAGTAGGTTAACAGATGTCCCCATAGTTTCACAGATGTACCAGTAGTTTCACAGATGTCCCAATAGTTTCACAGATGTCCCAATAGTTTCACAGATTTTCCAATAGTTTCACATATGTCCCAGTAGCTTTACACATTTCCCAATAGTTTCACATATGTCCCATTAGTTTCACAGATGTCCCCATAGTTTCACAGATGTGCCAATAGTTTCCCAGATGTCCCAATAGTATCACAGATGTACCAGTAGTTTAACAGATGTTCCAATAGTTTAACAGATGTCCCAGTAGTTTCACAGATGTCCCAGTAGTTTCACAGATGTCACAGTAGTTTCACAGATGTCCCAGTAGTTTAACAGATGTCCCAAAAGTTTCACAGATGTCCCAGTAGGTTAACAGATGTCCCGACAGTTTCACAGATGTCCCAGTAGTTTCACAGATGTCCCAGTAGTTTCACAGATGTCCCAGTAGTTTCACAGATGTCCCAATAGTTTCACAGATGTACCAGTAGTTTCACAGATGTCCCAATAGTTTCACAGATGTCCCAATAGTTTCACAGATGTCCCAGAAGTTTTACAGACATCCCAGTAGGTTAACAGATGTCCCGATAGTTTCACAGATGTACCAGTAGTTTCACAGATCTCCCAATAGTTTCACATATGTCCCATTAGTTTCACAGATGTCCCCATAGTTTCACAGATGTCCCAATAGTTTAACAGATGTCCCAGTAGTTTTACAGATGTCCCAGTAGGTTCACATATGTCCCAGTAGTTTTACAGATGTCCCAGTAGTTTCACAGATGTCCCAGTAGTTTCACAGATGTCCCAGTAGGTTAACAGATGTCCCCATAGTTTCGCAGATGTCCCAATAGTTAACAGATGTCCCAGTAGTTTTACAGATATCCCAGTAGGTTATCAGATGTCCCCATAGTTTCACAGATGTACCAGTAGTTTCACACATGTCCCAATAGTTTCACAGATTTCCCAATAGTTTCACATATGTACCAGTAGTTTTACACATTTCCCAATAGTTTCACATATGTCCCATTAGTTTCACAGATGTCCCAATAGTTTCACATATGTCCCATTAGTTTCACAGATGACCCCATAGTTTCACAGATGTCCCAATAGTTTCACAGATGTCCCAATAGTTTCACCTATGTCCCATTTGTTTCACAGATGTCCCCATAGTTTCACAGATGTCCCAATAGTTTCACAGATGTACCAGTAGTTTCACAGATGTCCCAATAGTTTCACAGATGTCCCAATAGTTTCACAGATGTCCCAGAAGTTTTACAGACATCCCAGTAGGTTAACAGATGTCCCGATAGTTTCACAGATGTACCAGTAGTTTCACAGATCTCCCAATAGTTTCACATACGTCCCATTAGTTTCACAGATGTCCCCATAGTTTCACAGATGTCCCAATAGTTTAACAGATGTCCCAGTAGTTTTACAGATGTCCCAGTAGTTTCACACATGTCCCAGTAGTTTCACAGATGCCCCAATAGTTTCACATATGTCCCATTAGTTTTACAGATGTCCCCATAGTTTCACAGATGTCCCCATAGTTTCACAGATGTACCAGTAGTTTCACCTATGTCCCATTTGTTTCACAGATGTCCCCATAGTTTCAGAGATGTCCCAGTAGTTTAACAGATGTCCCAATAGTTTCACAGATTTCCCAATAGTTTCACATATGTACCAGTAGTTTTACACATTTCCCAATAGTTTCACATATGTCCCATTAGTTTCACAGATGTCCACATAGTTTCCCAGATGTCCCAATAGTTTCACAGATGTAACAGTAGTTTAACAGATGTTCCAATAGTTTAACAGATGTCCCAGTAGTTTAACAGATGTTCCAATAGTTTAACAGATGTCCCAGTAGTTTCACAGATGTCCCAGTAGTTTCACAGATGTCCACATAGTTTCACAGATGTCCCAATAGTTTCCCAGATGTCCCAATAGTTTCACAGATGTACCAGTAGTTTAACAGATGTTCCAATAGCTTAACCGATGTCCCAGTAGTTTCACAGATGTCTCAGTAGTTTCACAGATGTCCCAGTAGTTTCACAGATGGCCCAGTAGGATAACAGATGTCCCCATAGTTTCACAGATGTCCCACTAGTTTCATAGATGTCCCAATAGTTTCACAGATGTCCGCATAGTTTCACAGATGTACCAGTAGTTTCACAGATGTCCCAATAGTTTCACAGATGTCCCAATAGTTTCACAGATGTCCCAATAGTTTCACATATGTCCCATTAGTTTCACAGATGACCCCATAGTTTCACAGATGTCCCAATAGTTTCACAGATGTCCCAATAGTTTCACCTATGTCCCATTTGTTTCACAGATGTCCCCATAGTTTCACAGATGTCCCAATAGTTTCACAGATGTACCAGTAGTTTCACAGATGTCCCAATAGTTTCACAGATGTCCCAATAGTTTCACAGATGTCCCAGAAGTTTTACAGACATCCCAGTAGGTTAACAGATGTCCCGATAGTTTCACAGATGTACCAGTAGTTTCACAGATCTCCCAATAGTTTCACATACGTCCCATTAGTTTCACAGATCTCCCCATAGTTTCACAAATGTCCCAATAGTTTAACAGATGTCCCAGTAGTTTTACAGATGTCCCAGTAGTTTCACACATGTCCCAGTAGTTTCACAGACGCCCCAATAGTTTCACATATGTCCCATTAGTTTTACAGATGTCCCCATAGTTTCACAGATGTCCCCATAATTTCACAGATGTACCAGTAGTTTCACAGATGTCCCAATAGTTTCACAGATGTCCCAATAGTTTCACAGATGTCCCAATAGTTTCACATATGTCCCATTAGTTTCACAGATGACCCCATAGTTTCACAGATGTCCCAATAGTTTCACAGATGTCCCAATAGTTTCACCTATGTCCCATTTGTTTCACAGATGTCCCCATAGTTTCACAGATGTCCCAATAGTTTCACAGATGTACCAGTAGTTTCACGGATGTCCCAATAGTTTCACAGATGTCCCAATAGTTTCACAGATGTCCCAGAAGTTTTACAGACATCCCAGTAGGTTAACAGATGTCCCAATAGTTTCACAGATGTACCAGTAGTTTCACAGATCTCCCAATAGTTTCACATATGTCCCATTAGTTTCACAGATGTCCCCATAGTTTCACAGATGTCCCAATAGTTTAACAGATGTCCCAGTAGTTTTACAGATGTCCCAGTAATTTCACACATGTCCCAGTAGTTTCACAGATGTCCCAGTAGTTTCACATATGTCCCAGTAGTTTAACAGATGTCCCAATAGTTTCACAGATGTCCCACTAGTTTCATAGATGTGCCAATAGTTTCACAGATGTCCCAGTAGGTTAACAGATGTCCCCATAGTTTCACAGATGTCCCAATAGTTAACAGATGTCCCAGTAGTTTTACAGATATCCCAGTAGGTTAACAGATGTCCCCATAGTTTCACAGATGTACCAGTAGTTTCACAGATGTCCCAATAGTTTCACAGATGTCCCAATAGTTTCACAGATTTCCCAATAGTTTCACATATGTCCCAGTAGTTTTACACATTTCCCAATAGTTTCACATATGTCCCATTAGTTTCACAGATGTCCCCATAGTTTCACAGATGTGCCAATAGTTTCCCGGATGTCCCAATAGTTTCACAGATGTACCAGTAGTTTAACAGATGTTCCAATAGTTTAACAGATGTCCCAGTAGTTTCACAGATGTCCCAATAGTTTCACAGATGTCCCAGTAGTTAAACAGATGTCCCGATAGTTTCACAGATGTCCCAGTAGTTTCACAGATGTCCCAGTAGTTTCACAGATGTCCCAATAGTTTCACAGATGTCCCACTAGTTTCATAGATGTCCCAATAGTTTAACAGATGTCCCAGTAGGTTAAAAGATGTCCCCATAGTTTCACAGATGTCCCAATAGTTAACAGATGTCCCAGTAGTTTTACAGATATCCCAGTAGGTTAACAGATGTCCCCATAGTTTCACAGATGTACCAGTAGTTTCACAGATGTCCCAATAGTTTCACAGATGTCCCAATAGTTTCACAGATTTCCCAATAGTTTCACATATGTCCCAGTAGTTTTACACATTTCCCAATAGTTTCACATATGTCCCATTAGTTTCACAGATGTCCCCATAGTTTCACAGATGTACCAGTAGTTTAACAGATGTTCCAATAGTTTAACAAATGTCCCAGTAGTTTCACAGATGTCCCAGTAGTTTCACAGATGTTCCAGTAGTTTCACAGATGTCCCAGTAGTTTAACAGATGTCCCAATAGTTTCACAGATGTCCCAGTAGGTTAACAGATATCCCCATAGTTTCACAGATGTACCAGTAGTTTCACAGATGTCCCAATAGTTTCACAGATGTCCCAATAGTTTCACAGATGTCCCAATAGTTTCCCATATGTCCCATTAGTTTCACAGATGACCCCATAGTTTCACAGATGTCCCAATAGTTTCACAGATGTCCCAATAGTTTCACCTATGTCCCATTTGTTTCACAGATGTCCCCATAGTTTCACAGATGTCCCAATAGTTTCACAGATGTACCAGTAGTTTCGCAGATGTCCCAATAGTTTCACAGATGTCCCAATAGTTTCACAGATGTCCCAGAAGTTTTACAGACATCCCAGTAGGTTAACAGATGTCCCGATAGTTTCACAGATTTCCCAATAGTTTCACATATGTACCAGTAGTTTTACACATTTCCCAATAGTTTCACATATGTCCCATTAGTTTCACAGATGTCCCCATAGTTTCACAGATGTCCCAATAGTTTCCCAGATGTCCCAATAGTTTCACAGATATACCAGTAGTTTAACAGATGTTCCAATAGTTTAACAGATGTCACAGTAGTTTCACAGATGTCCCAGTAGTTTCACAGATGTCCCAGTAGTTTCACAGATGTCCCAGTAGTTTAACAGATGTCCCAATAGTTTTACAGATGTCCCAGTAGGTTAACAGATGTCCCCATAGTTTCACAGATGTCCCACTAGTTTCATAGATGTCCCAATAGTTTCACAGATGTCCCAGTAGGTTAAAAGATGTCCCCATAGTTTCACAGATGTCCCAATAGTTAACAGATGTCCCAGTAGTTTTACAGATATCCCAGTAGGTTAACAGATGTCCCCATAGTTTCACAGATGTCCCACTAGTTTCATAGATGTGCCAATAGTTTCACAGATGTCCAGGAAGGTTAACAGATGTCCCCATAGTTTCACAGATGTCCCAATAGTTAACAGATGTCCCAGTAGTTTTACAGATATCCCAGTAGGTTAACAGATGTCCCCATAGTTTTACAGATGTCCCCATAGTTTCACAGATGTCCCAGTAGTTTAACAGATGTCCCAATAGTTTCACAGATTTCCCAATAGTTTCACATATGTACCAGTAGTTTTACACATTTCCCAATAGTTTCACATATGTCCCATTAGTTTCACAGATGTCCACATAGTTTCCCAGATGTCCCAATAGTTTCACAGATGTAACAGTAGTTTAACAGATGTTCCAATAGTTTAACAGATGTCCCAGTAGTTTAACAGATGTTCCAATAGTTTAACAGATGTCCCAGTAGTTTCACAGATGTCCCAGTAGTTTCACAGATGTCCACATAGTTTCACAGATGTCCCAATAGTTTCCCAGATGTCCCAATAGTTTCACAGATGTACCAGTAGTTTAACAGATGTTCCAATAGCTTAACCGATGTCCCAGTAGTTTCACAGATGTCTCAGTAGTTTCACAGATGTCCCAGTAGTTTCACAGATGGCCCAGTAGGATAACAGATGTCCCCATAGTTTCACAGATGTCCCACTAGTTTCATAGATGTCCCAATAGTTTCACAGATGTCCGCATAGTTTCACAGATGTACCAGTAGTTTCACAGATGTCCCAATAGTTTCACAGATGTCCCAATAGTTTCACAGATGTCCCAATAGTTTCACATATGTCCCATTAGTTTCACAGATGACCCCATAGTTTCACAGATGTCCCAATAGTTTCACAGATGTCCCAATAGTTTCACCTATGTCCCATTTGTTTCACAGATGTCCCCATAGTTTCACAGATGTCCCAATAGTTTCACAGATGTACCAGTAGTTTCACAGATGTCCCAATAGTTTCACAGATGTCCCAATAGTTTCACAGATGTCCCAGAAGTTTTACAGACATCCCAGTAGGTTAACAGATGTCCCGATAGTTTCACAGATGTACCAGTAGTTTCACAGATCTCCCAATAGTTTCACATACGTCCCATTAGTTTCACAGATCTCCCCATAGTTTCACAGATGTCCCAATAGTTTAACAGATGTCCCAGTAGTTTTACAGATGTCCCAGTAGTTTCACACATGTCACAGTAGTTTCACAGACGCCCCAATAGTTTCACATATGTCCCATTAGTTTTACAGATGTCCCCATAGTTTCACAGATGTCCCCATAATTTCACAGATGTACCAGTAGTTTCACAGATGTCCCAATAGTTTCACAGATGTCCCAATAGTTTCACAGATGTCCCAATAGTTTCACTTATGTCCCATTAGTTTCACAGATGACCCCATAGTTTCACAGATGTCCCAATAGTTTCACAGATGTCCCAATAGTTTCACCTATGTCCCATTTGTTTCACAGATGTCCCCATAGTTTCACAGATGTCCCAATAGTTTCACAGATGTACCAGTAGTTTCACGGATGTCCCAATAGTTTCACAGATGTCCCAATAGTTTCACAGATGTCCCAGAAGTTTTACAGACATCCCAGTAGGTTAATAGATGTCCCAATAGTTTCACAGATGTACCAGTAGTTTCACAGATCTCCCAATAGTTTCACATATGTCCCATTAGTTTCACAGATGTCCCCATAGTTTCACAGATGTCCCAATAGTTTAACAGATGTCCCAGTAGTTTTACAGATGTCCCAGTAATTTCACACATGTCCCAGTAGTTTCACAGATGTCCCAGTAGTTTCACATATGTCCCAGTAGTTTAACAGATGTCCCAATAGTTTCACAGATGTCCCAGTAGGTTAACAGATGTCCCCATAGTTTCACAGATGTCCCACTAGTTTCATAGATGTGCCAATAGCTTCACAGATGTCCCATTAGTTTCACAGATGACCCCATAGTTTCACAGATGTCCCAATAGTTTCACAGATGTCCCAATAGTTTCACCTATGTCCCATTTGTTTCACAGATGTCCCCATAGTTTCACAGATGTCCCAATAGTTTCACAGATGTACCAGTAGTTTCACGGATGTCCCAATAGTTTCACAGATGTCCCAATAGTTTCACAGATGTCCCAGAAGTTTTACAGACATCCCAGTAGGTTAACAGATGTCCCAATAGTTTCACAGATGTACCAGTAGTTTCACAGATCTCCCAATAGTTTCACATATGTCCCATTAGTTTCACAGATGTCCCCATAGTTTCACAGATGTCCCAATAGTTTAACAGATGTCCCAGTAGTTTTACAGATGTCCCAGTAATTTCACACATGTCCCAGTAGTTTCACAGATGTCCCAGTAGTTTCACATATGTCCCAGTAATTTAACAGATGTCCCAATAGTTTCACAGATGTCCCACTAGTTTCATAGATGTGCCAATAGTTTCACAGATGTCCCAGTAGGTTAACAGATGTCCCCATAGTTTCACAGATGTCCCAATAGTTAACAGATGTCCCAGTAGTTTTACAGATATCCCAGTAGGTTAACAGATGTCCCCATAGTTTCACAGATGTACCAGTAGTTTCACAGATGTCCCAATAGTTTCACAGATGTCCCAATAGTTTCACAGATTTCCCAATAGTTTCACATATGTCCCAGTAGTTTTACACATTTCCCAATAGTTTCACATATGTCCCATTAGTTTCACAGATGTCCCCATAGTTTCACAGATGTGCCAATAGTTTCCCGGATGTCCCAATAGTTTCACAGATGTACCAGTAGTTTAACAGATGTTCCAATAGTTTAACAGATGTCCCAGTAGTTTCACAGATGTCCCAATAGTTTCACAGATGTCCCAGTAGTTAAACAGATGTCCCGATAGTTTCACAGATGTCCCAGTAGTTTCACAGATGTCCCAGTAGTTTCACAGATGTCCCAATAGTTTCACAGATGTCCCACTAGTTTCATAGATGTCCCAATAGTTTAACAGATGTCCCAGTAGGTTAAAAGATGTCCCCATAGTTTCACAGATGTCCCAATAGTTAACAGATGTCCCAGTAGTTTTACAGATATCCCAGTAGGTTAACAGATGTCCCCATAGTTTCACAGATGTACCAGTAGTTTCACAGATGTCCCAATAGTTTCACAGATGTCCCAATAGTTTCACAGATTTCCCAATAGTTTCACATATGTCCCAGTAGTTTTACACATTTCCCAATAGTTTCACATATGTCCCATTAGTTTCACAGATGTCCCCATAGTTTCACAGATGTACCAGTAGTTTAACAGATGTTCCAATAGTTTAACAAATGTCCCAGTAGTTTCACAGATGTCCCAGTAGTTTCACAGATGTTCCAGTAGTTTCACAGATGTCCCAGTAGTTTAACAGATGTCCCAATAGTTTCACAGATGTCCCAGTAGGTTAACAGATATCCCCATAGTTTCACAGATGTACCAGTAGTTTCACAGATGTCCCAATAGTTTCACAGATGTCCCAATAGTTTCACAGATGTCCCAATAGTTTCCCATATGTCCCATTAGTTTCACAGATGACCCCATAGTTTCACAGATGTCCCAATAGTTTCACAGATGTCCCAATAGTTTCACCTATGTCCCATTTGTTTCACAGATGTCCCCATAGTTTCACAGATGTCCCAATAGTTTCACAGATGTACCAGTAGTTTCGCAGATGTCCCAATAGTTTCACAGATGTCCCAATAGTTTCACAGATGTCCCAGAAGTTTTACAGACATCCCAGTAGGTTAACAGATGTCCCGATAGTTTCACAGATTTCCCAATAGTTTCACATATGTACCAGTAGTTTTACACATTTCCCAATAGTTTCACATATGTCCCATTAGTTTCACAGATGTCCCCATAGTTTCACAGATGTCCCAATAGTTTCCCAGATGTCCCAATAGTTTCACAGATATACCAGTAGTTTAACAGATGTTCCAATAGTTTAACAGATGTCACAGTAGTTTCACAGATGTCCCAGTAGTTTCACAGATGTCCCAGTAGTTTCACAGATGTCCCAGTAGTTTAACAGATGTCCCAATAGTTTTACAGATGTCCCAGTAGGTTAACAGATGTCCCCATAGTTTCACAGATGTCCCACTAGTTTCATAGATGTCCCAATAGTTTCACAGATGTCCCAGTAGGTTAAAAGATGTCCCCATAGTTTCACAGATGTCCCAATAGTTAACAGATGTCCCAGTAGTTTTACAGATATCCCAGTAGGTTAACAGATGTCCCCATAGTTTCACAGATGTCCCACTAGTTTCATAGATGTGCCAATAGTTTCACAGATGTCCAGGAAGGTTAACAGATGTCCCCATAGTTTCACAGATGTCCCAATAGTTAACAGATGTCCCAGTAGTTTTACAGATATCCCAGTAGGTTAACAGATGTCCCCATAGTTTTACAGATGTCCCCATAGTTTCACAGATGTCCCAGTAGTTTAACAGATGTCCCAATAGTTTCACAGATTTCCCAATAGTTTCACATATGTACCAGTAGTTTTACACATTTCCCAATAGTTTCACATATGTCCCATTAGTTTCACAGATGTCCACATAGTTTCCCAGATGTCCCAATAGTTTCACAGATGTAACAGTAGTTTAACAGATGTTCCAATAGTTTAACAGATGTCCCAGTAGTTTAACAGATGTTCCAATAGTTTAACAGATGTCCCAGTAGTTTCACAGATGTCCCAGTAGTTTCACAGATGTCCACATAGTTTCACAGATGTCCCAATAGTTTCCCAGATGTCCCAATAGTTTCACAGATGTACCAGTAGTTTAACAGATGTTCCAATAGCTTAACCGATGTCCCAGTAGTTTCACAGATGTCTCAGTAGTTTCACAGATGTCCCAGTAGTTTCACAGATGGCCCAGTAGGATAACAGATGTCCCCATAGTTTCACAGATGTCCCACTAGTTTCATAGATGTCCCAATAGTTTCACAGATGTCCGCATAGTTTCACAGATGTACCAGTAGTTTCACAGATGTCCCAATAGTTTCACAGATGTCCCAATAGTTTCACAGATGTCCCAATAGTTTCACATATGTCCCATTAGTTTCACAGATGACCCCATAGTTTCACAGATGTCCCAATAGTTTCACAGATGTCCCAATAGTTTCACCTATGTCCCATTTGTTTCACAGATGTCCCCATAGTTTCACAGATGTCCCAATAGTTTCACAGATGTACCAGTAGTTTCACAGATGTCCCAATAGTTTCACAGATGTCCCAATAGTTTCACAGATGTCCCAGAAGTTTTACAGACATCCCAGTAGGTTAACAGATGTCCCGATAGTTTCACAGATGTACCAGTAGTTTCACAGATCTCCCAATAGTTTCACATACGTCCCATTAGTTTCACAGATCTCCCCATAGTTTCACAGATGTCCCAATAGTTTAACAGATGTCCCAGTAGTTTTACAGATGTCCCAGTAGTTTCACACATGTCACAGTAGTTTCACAGACGCCCCAATAGTTTCACATATGTCCCATTAGTTTTACAGATGTCCCCATAGTTTCACAGATGTCCCCATAATTTCACAGATGTACCAGTAGTTTCACAGATGTCCCAATAGTTTCACAGATGTCCCAATAGTTTCACAGATGTCCCAATAGTTTCACTTATGTCCCATTAGTTTCACAGATGACCCCATAGTTTCACAGATGTCCCAATAGTTTCACAGATGTCCCAATAGTTTCACCTATGTCCCATTTGTTTCACAGATGTCCCCATAGTTTCACAGATGTCCCAATAGTTTCACAGATGTACCAGTAGTTTCACGGATGTCCCAATAGTTTCACAGATGTCCCAATAGTTTCACAGATGTCCCAGAAGTTTTACAGACATCCCAGTAGGTTAATAGATGTCCCAATAGTTTCACAGATGTACCAGTAGTTTCACAGATCTCCCAATAGTTTCACATATGTCCCATTAGTTTCACAGATGTCCCCATAGTTTCACAGATGTCCCAATAGTTTAACAGATGTCCCAGTAGTTTTACAGATGTCCCAGTAATTTCACACATGTCCCAGTAGTTTCACAGATGTCCCAGTAGTTTCACATATGTCCCAGTAGTTTAACAGATGTCCCAATAGTTTCACAGATGTCCCAGTAGGTTAACAGATGTCCCCATAGTTTCACAGATGTCCCACTAGTTTCATAGATGTGCCAATAGCTTCACAGATGTCCCAGTAGGTTAACAGATGTCCCCATAGTTTCACAGATGTCCCAATAGTTAACAGATGTCCCAGTAGTTTTACAGATATCCCAGTAGGTTAACAGATGTCCCCATAGTTTCACAGATGTACCAGTAGTTTCACAGATGTCCCAATAGTTTCACAGATGTCCCAATAGTTTCACAGATTTCCCAATAGTTTCACATATGTCCCAGTAGTTTCACAGATGTCCCCATAGTTTCACAGATGTGCCAATAGTTTCCCGGATGTCCCAATAGTTTCACAGATGTACCAGTAGTTTAACAGATGTTCCAATAGTATAACAGATGTCCCAGTAGTTTCACAGATGTCCCAATAGTTTCACAGATGTCCCAGTAGTTAAACAGATGTCCCGATAGTTTCACAGATGTCCCAGTAGTTTCACAGATGTCCCAGTAGTTTCACAGATGTCCCAATAGTTTCACAGATGTCCCACTAGTTTCATAGATGTCCCAATAGTTTAACAGATGTCCCAGTAGGTTAAAAGATGTCCCCATAGTTTCACAGATGTCCCAATAGTTAACAGATGTCCCAGTAGTTTTACAGATATCCCAGTAGGTTAACAGATGTCCCCATAGTTTCACAGATGTACCAGTAGTTTCACAGATGTCCCAATAGTTTCACAGATGTCCCAATAGTTTCACAGATTTCCCAATAGTTTCACATATGTCCCAGTAGTTTTACACATTTCCCAATAGTTTCACATATGTCCCATTAGTTTCACAGATGTCCCCATAGTTTCACAGATGTACCAGTAGTTTAACAGATGTTCCAATAGTTTAACAAATGTCCCAGTAGTTTCACAGATGTCCCAGTAGTTTCACAGATGTTCCAGTAGTTTCACAGATGTCCCAGTAGTTTAACAGATGTCCCAATAGTTTCACAGATGTCCCAGTAGGTTAACAGATATCCCCATAGTTTCACAGATGTCCCAGTAGTTTCACAGATGTCCCAATAGTTTCACAGATGTCCCAGTAGTTAAACAGATGTCCCGATAGTTTCACAGATGTCCCAGTAGTTTCACAGATGTCCCAGTAGTTTCACAGATGTCCCAATAGTTTCACAGATGTCCCACTAGTTTCATAGATGTCCCAATAGTTTAACAGATGTCCCAGTAGGTTAAAAGATGTCCCCATAGTTTCACAGATGTCCCAATAGTTAACAGATGTCCCAGTAGTTTTACAGATATCCCAGTAGGTTAACAGATGTCCCCATAGTTTCAAAGATGTACCAGTAGTTTCACAGATGTCCCAATAGTTTCACAGATGTCCCAATAGTTTCACAGATTTCCCAATAGTTTCACATATGTCCCAGTAGTTTAACAGATGTCCCAATAGTTTCACATATGTCCCATTAGTTTCACAGATGTCCCCATAGTTTCACAGATGTACCAGTAGTTTAACAGATGTTCCAATAGTTTAACAAATGTCCCAGTAGTTTCACAGATGTCCCAGTAGTTTCACAGATGTTCCAGTAGTTTCACAGATGTCCCAATAGTTTCACAGATGTCCCAATAGTTTCACAGATGTCCCAATAGTTTCCCATATGTCCCATTAGTTTCACAGATGACCCCATAGTTTCACAGATGTCCCAATAGTTTCACAGATGTCCCAATAGTTTCACCTATGTCCCATTTGTTTCACAGATGTCCCCATAGTTTCACAGATGTCCCAATAGTTTCACAGATGTACCAGTAGTTTCGCAGATGTCCCAATAGTTTCACAGATGTCCCAATAGTTTCACAGATGTCCCAGAAGTTTTAAAGACATCCCAGTAGGTTAACAGATGTCCCGATAGTTTCACAGATTTCCCAATAGTTTCACATATGTACCAGTAGTTTTACACATTTCCCAATAGTTTCACATATGTCCCATTAGTTTCACAGATGTCCCCATAGTTTCACAGATGTCCCAATAGTTTCCCAGATGTCCCAATAGTTTCACAGATATACCAGTAGTTTAACAGATGTTCCAATAGTTTAACAGATGTCACAGTAGTTTCACAGATGTCCCAGTAGTTTCACAGATGTCCCAGTAGTTTCACAGATGTCCCAGTAGTTTAACAGATGTCCCAATAGTTTTACAGATGTCCCAGTAGGTTAACAGATGTCCCCATAGTTTCACAGATGTCCCACTAGTTTCATAGATGTCCCAATAGTTTCACAGATGTCCCAGTAGGTTAAAAGATGTCCCCATAGTTTCACAGATGTCCCAATAGTTAACAGATGTCCCAGTAGTTTTACAGATATCCCAGTAGGTTAACAGATGTCCCCATAGTTTCACAGATGTCCCACTAGTTTCATAGATGTGCCAATAGTTTCACAGATGTCCAGGAAGGTTAACAGATGTCCCCATAGTTTCACAGATGTCCCAATAGTTAACAGATGTCCCAGTAGTTTTACAGATATCCCAGTAGGTTAACAGATGTCCCCATAGTTTCACAGATGTACCAGTAGTTTCACAGATGTCCCAATAGTTTCACAGATGTCCCAATAGTTTCACAGATTTCCCAATAGTTTCACATATGTCCCAGTAGTTTTACACATTTCCCAATAGTTTCACATATGTCCCATTAGTTTCACAGATGTCCCCATAGTTTCACAGATGTGCCAATAGTTTCCCAGATGTCCCAATAGTATCACAGATGTACCAGTAGTTTAACAGATGTTCCAATAGTTTAACAGATGTCCCAGTAGTTTCACAGATGTGCCAGTAGTTTCACAGATGTCACAGTAGTTTCACAGATGTCCCAGTAGTTTAACAGATGTCCCAATAGTTTCACAGATGTCCAAGTAGGTTAACAGATGTCCCGATAGTTTCACAGATGTCCCAGTAGTTTCACAGATGTCCCAGTAGTTTCACAGATGTCCCAATAGTTTCACAGATGTACCAGTAGTTTCACAGATGTCCCAATAGCTTCACAGATGTCCCAATAGTTTCACAGATGTCCCAGAAGTTTTACAGACATCCCAGTAGGTTAACAGATGTCCCGATAGTTTCACAGATGTACCAGTAGTTTCACAGATCTCCCAATAGTTTCACATATGTCCCATTAGTTTCACAGATGTCCCCATAGTTTCACAGATGTCCCAATAGTTTAACAGATGTCACAGTAGTTTTACAGATGTCCCAGTAGGTTACCATATGTCCCAGTAGTTTTACAGATGTCCCAGTAGTTTCACAGATGTCCCAGTAGTTTCACAGATGTCCCAGTAGGTTAACAGATGTCCCCATAGTTTCGCAGATGTCCCAATAGTTAACAGATGTCCCAGTAGTTTTACAGATATCCCAGTAGGTTATCAGATGTCCCCATAGTTTCACAGATGTACCAGTAGTTTCACACATGTCCCAATAGTTTCACAAATTTCCCAATAGTTTCACATATGTACCAGTAGTTTTACACATTTCCCAATAGTTTCACATATGTCCCATTAGTTTCACAGATGTCCCAATAGTTTCCCAGATGTCCCAATAGTTTCACAGATGTACCAGTAGTTTAACAGATGTTCCGATAGTTTAACAGATGTCCCAGTAGTTTCACAGATGTCTCAGTAGTTTCACAGATGTCCCAGTAGTTTCACAGATGGCCCAGTAGGATAACAGATGTCCCCATAGTTTCACAGATGTCCCACTAGTTTCATAGATGTCCCAATAGTTTCACAGATGTCCGCATAGTTTCACAGATGTACCAGTAGTTTCACAGATGTCCCAATAGTTTCACAGATGTCCCAATAGTTTCACAGATGTCCCAATAGTTTCACATATGTCCCATTAGTTTCACAGATGACCCCATAGTTTCACAGATGTCCCAATAGTTTCACAGATGTCCCAATAGTTTCACCTATGTCCCATTTGTTTCACAGATGTCCCCATAGTTTCACAGATGTCCCAATAGTTTCACAGATGTACCAGTAGTTTCACAGATGTCCCAATAGTTTCACAGATGTCCCAATAGTTTCACAGATGTCCCAGAAGTTTTACAGACATCCCAGTAGGTTAACAGATGTCCCGATAGTTTCACAGATGTACCAGTAGTTTCACAGATCTCCCAATAGTTTCACATACGTCCCATTAGTTTCACAGATGTCCCCATAGTTTCACAGATGTCCCAATAGTTTAACAGATGTCCCAGTAGTTTTACAGATGTCCCAGTAGTTTCACACATGTCCCAGTAGTTTCACAGATGCCCCAATAGTTTCACATATGTCCCATTAGTTTTACAGATGTCCCCATAGTTTCACAGATGTCCCCATAGTTTCACAGATGTACCAGTAGTTTCACCTATGTCCCATTTGTTTCACAGATGTCCCCATAGTTTCACAGATGTCCCAATAGTTTCACAGATGTACCAGTAGTTTCACGGATGTCCCAATAGTTTCACAGATGTCCCAATAGTTTCACAGATGTCCCAGAAGTTTTACAGACATCCCAGTAGGTTAACAGATGTCCCGATAGTTTCACAGATGTACCAGTAGTTTCACAGATCTCCCAATAGTTTCACATATGTCCCATTAGTTTCACAGATGTCCCCATAGTTTCACAGATGTCCCAATAGTTTAACAGATGTCCCAGTAGTTTTACAGATGTCCCAGTAGTTTCACACATGTCCCAGTAGTTTCACAGACGCCCCAATAGTTTCACATATGTCCCATTAGTTTTACAGATGTCCCCATAGTTTCACAGATGTCCCAGTAGTTTAACAGATGTCCCAATAGTTTCACAGATTTCCCTATAGTTTCACATATGTACCAGTAGTTTTACACATTTCCCAATAGTTTCACATATGTCCCATTAGTTTCACAGATGTCCCCATAGTTTCACAGATGTCCCAATAGTTTCCCAGATGTCCCAATAGTTTCACAGATTTACCAGTAGTTTAACAGATGTTCCAATAGTTTAACAGATGTCCCAGTAGTTTCACAGATGTCCCAGTAGTTTCACAGATGTCCCAGTAGTTTCACAGATGTCCCAGTAGTTTCACATATGTCCCAGTAGCTTAACAGATGTCCCAATAGTTTCACAGATGTCCCAGTAGGTTAACAGATGTCCCCATAGTTTCACAGATGTCCCACTAGTTTCATAGATGTACCAATAGTTTCACAGATGTCCCAGTAGGTTAACAGATGTCCCCATAGTTTCACAGATGTCCCAATAGTTAACAGATGTCCCAGTAGTTTTACAGATATCCCAGTAGGTTAACAGATGTCCCCATAGTTTCACAGATGTACCAGTAGTTTCACAGATGTCCCAATAGTTTCACAGATGTCCCAATAGTTTCACAGATTTCCCAATAGTTTCACATATGTCCCAGTAGTTTTACACATTTCCCAATAGTTTCACATATGTCCCATTAGTTTCACAGATGTCCCCATAGTTTCACAGATGTGCCAATAGTTTCCCAGATGTCCCAAAAGTTTCACAGATGTACCAGTAGTTTAACAGATGTTCCAATAGTTTAACAGATGTCCCAGTAGTTTCACAGATGTCCCAATAGTTTCACAGATACACCAGTAGTTTCACAGATGTCTCAATAGTTTCACAGATGTCCCAGAAGTTTTACAGACATCCCAGTAGGTTAACAGATGTCCCGATAGTTTCACAGATGTACCAGTAGTTTCACAAATCTCCCAATAGTTTCACTTATGTCCCATTAGTTTCACAGATGTCCCCATAGTTTTACAGATGTCCCAATAGTTTAACAGATGTCCCAGTAGTTTTACAGATGTCCCAGTAGTTTCACACATGTCCCAGTAGTTTCACAGACGCCCCAATAGTTTCACATATGTCCCATTAGTTTTACAGATGTCCCCATAGTTTCACAGATGTCCCAGTAGTTTAACAGATGTCCCAATAGTTTCACAGATTTCCCAATAGTTTCACATATGTACCAGTAGTTTTACACATTTCCCAATAGTTTCACATATGTCCCATTAGTTTCACAGATGTCCACATAGTTTCCCAGATGTCCCAATAGTTTCACAGATGTAACAGTAGTTTAACAGATGTTCCAATAGTTTAACAGATGTCCCAGTAGTTTAACAGATGTTCCAATAGTTTAACAGATGTCCCAGTAGTTTCACAGATGTCCCAGTAGTTTCACAGATGTCCACATAGTTTCACAGATGTCCCAATAGTTTCCCAGATGTCCCAATAGTTTCACAGATGTACCAGTAGTTTAACAGATGTTCCAATAGTTTAACAGATGTCCCAGTAGTTTCACAGATGTCTCAGTAGTTTCACAGATGTCCCAGTAGTTTCACAGATGGCCCAGTAGGATAACAGATGTCCCCATAGTTTCACAGATGTCCCACTAGTTTCATAGATGTCCCAATAGTTTCACAGATGTCCTCATAGTTTCACAGATGTACCAGTAGTTTCACAGATGTCCCAATAGTTTCAAAGATGTCCCAATAGTTTCACATATGTCCCATTAGTTTCACAGATGACCCCATAGTTTCACAGATGTCCCAATAGTTTCACAGATGTCCCAATAGTTTCACCTATGTCCCATTTGTTTCACAGATGTCCCCATAGTTTCACAGATGTCCCAATAGTTTCACAGATGTACCAGTAGTTTCACAGATGTCCCAATAGTTTCACAGATGTCCCAATAGTTTCACAGATGTCCCAGAAGTTTTACAGACATCCCAGTAGGTTAACAGATGTTCCGATAGTTTCACAGATGTACCAGTAGTTTCACAAATCTCCCAATAGTTTCACATACGTCCCATTAGTTTCACAGATGTCCCCATAGTTTCACAGATGTCCCAATAGTTTAACAGATGTCCCAGTAGTTTTACAGATGTCCCAGTAGTTTCACACATGTCCCAGTAGTTTCACAGACGCCCCAATAGTTTCACATATGTCCCATTAGTTTTACAGATGTCCCCATAGTTTCACAGATGTCCCCATAATTTCACAGATGTACCAGTAGTTTCACAGATGTCCCAATAGTTTCACAGATGTCCCAATAGTTTCACAGATGTCCCAATAGTTTCACATATGTCCCATTAGTTTCACAGATGACCCCATAGTTTCACAGATGTCCCAATAGTTTCACAGATGTCCCAATAGTTTCACCTATGTCCCATTTGTTTCACAGATGTCCCCATAGTTTCACAGATGTCCCAATAGTTTCACAGATGTACCAGTAGTTTCACGGATGTCCCAATAGTTTCACAGATGTCCCAATAGTTTCACAGATGTCCCAGAAGTTTTACAGACATCCCAGTAGGTTAACAGATGTCCCAATAGTTTCACAGATGTACCAGTAGTTTCACAGATCTCCCAATAGTTTCACATATGTCCCATTAGTTTCACAGATGTCCCCATAGTTTCACAGATGTCCCAATAGTTTAACAGATGTCCCAGTAGTTTTACAGATGTCCCAGTAATTTCACACATGTCCCAGTAGTTTCACAGATGTCCCAGTAGTTTCACATATGTCCCAGTAGTTTAACAGATGTCCCAATAGTTTCACAGATGTCCCAGTAGGTTAACAGATGTCCCCATAGTTTCACAGATGTCCCACTAGTTTCATAGATGTGCCAATAGTTTCACAGATGTCCCAGTAGGTTAACAGATGTCCCCATAGTTTCACAGATGTCCCAATAGTTAACAGATGTCCCAGTAGTTTTACAGATATCCCAGTAGGTTAACAGATGTCCCCATAGTTTCACAGATGTACCAGTAGTTTCACAGATGTCCCAATAGTTTCACAGATGTCCCAATAGTTTCACAGATTTCCCAATAGTTTCACATATGTCCCAGTAGTTTTACACATTTCCCAATAGTTTCACATATGTCCCATTAGTTTCACAGATGTCCCCATAGTTTCACAGATGTGCCAATAGTTTCCCGGATGTCCCAATAGTTTCACAGATGTACCAGTAGTTTAACAGATGTTCCAATAGTTTAACAGATGTCCCAGTAGTTTCACAGATGTCCCAATAGTTTCACAGATGTCCCAGTAGGTTAACAGATGTCCCGATAGTTTCACAGATGTCCCAGTAGTTTCACAGATGTCCCAGTAGTTTCACAGATGTCCCAATAGTTTCACAGATGTCCCACTAGTTTCATAGATGTCCCAATAGTTTAACAGATGTCCCAGTAGGTTAAAAGATGTCCCCATAGTTTCACAGATGTCCCAATAGTTAACAGATGTCCCAGTAGTTTAACAGATGTTCCAATAGTTTAACAGATGTCCCAGTAGTTTCACAGATGTCCCAGTAGTTTCACAGATGTCCACATAGTTTCACAGATGTCCCAATAGTTTCCCAGATGTCCCAATAGTTTCACAGATGTACCAGTAGTTTAACAGATGTTCCAATAGTTTAACAGATGTCCCAGTAGTTTCACAGATGTCTCAGTAGTTTCACAGATGTCCCAGTAGTTTCACAGATGGCCCAGTAGGATAACAGATGTCCCCATAGTTTCACAGATGTCCCACTAGTTTCATAGATGTCCCAATAGTTTCACAGATGTCCGCATAGTTTCACAGATGTACCAGTAGTTTCACAGATGTCCCAATAGTTTCAAAGATGTCCCAATAGTTTCACAGATGTCCCAATAGTTTCACATATGTCCCATTAGTTTCACAGATGACCCCATAGTTTCACAGATGTCCCAATAGTTTCACAGATGTCCCAATAGTTTCACCTATGTCCCATTTGTTTCACAGATGTCCCCATAGTTTCACAGATGTCCCAATAGTTTCACAGATGTACCAGTAGTTTCACAGATGTCCCAATAGTTTCACAGATGTCCCAATAGTTTCACAGATGTCCCAGAAGTTTTACAGACATCCCAGTAGGTTAACAGATGTCCCGATAGTTTCACAGATGTACCAGTAGTTTCACAAATCTCCCAATAGTTTCACATACGTCCCATTAGTTTCACAGATGTCCCCATAGTTTCACAGATGTCCCAATAGTTTAACAGATGTCCCAGTAGTTTTACAGATGTCCCAGTAGTTTCACACATGTCCCAGTAGTTTCACAGACGCCCCAATAGTTTCACATATGTCCCATTAGTTTTACAGATGTCCCCATAGTTTCACAGATGTCCCCATAATTTCACAGATGTACCAGTAGTTTCACAGATGTCCCAATAGTTTCACAGATGTCCCAATAGTTTCACAGATGTCCCAATAGTTTCACATATGTCCCATTAGTTTCACAGATGACCCCATAGTTTCACAGATGTCCCAATAGTTTCACAGATGTCCCAATAGTTTCACCTATGTCCCATTTGTTTCACAGATGTCCCCATAGTTTCACAGATGTCCCAATAGTTTCACAGATGTACCAGTAGTTTCACGGATGTCCCAATAGTTTCACAGATGTCCCAATAGTTTCACAGATGTCCCAGAAGTTTTACAGACATCCCAGTAGGTTAACAGATGTCCCAATAGTTTCACAGATGTACCAGTAGTTTCACAGATCTCCCAATAGTTTCACATATGTCCCATTAGTTTCACAGATGTCCCCATAGTTTCACAGATGTCCCAATAGTTTAACAGATGTCCCAGTAGTTTTACAGATGTCCCAGTAATTTCACACATGTCCCAGTAGTTTCACAGATGTCCCAGTAGTTTCACATATGTCCCAGTAGTTTAACAGATGTCCCAATAGTTTCACAGATGTCCCAGTAGGTTAACAGATGTCCCCATAGTTTCACAGATGTCCCACTAGTTTCATAGATGTGCCAATAGTTTCACAGATGTCCCAGTAGGTTAACAGATGTCCCCATAGTTTCACAGATGTCCCAATAGTTAACAGATGTCCCAGTAGTTTTACAGATATCCCAGTAGGTTAACAGATGTCCCCATAGTTTCACAGATGTACCAGTAGTTTCACAGATGTCCCAATAGTTTCACAGATGTCCCAATAGTTTCACAGATTTCCCAATAGTTTCACATATGTCCCAGTAGTTTTACACATTTCCCAATAGTTTCACATATGTCCCATTAGTTTCACAGATGTCCCCATAGTTTCACAGATGTGCCAATAGTTTCCCGGATGTCCCAATAGTTTCACAGATGTACCAGTAGTTTAACAGATGTTCCAATAGTTTAACAGATGTCCCAGTAGTTTCACAGATGTCCCAATAGTTTCACAGATGTCCCAGTAGGTTAACAGATGTCCCGATAGTTTCACAGATGTCCCAGTAGTTTCACAGATGTCCCAGTAGTTTCACAGATGTCCCAATAGTTTCACAGATGTCCCACTAGTTTCATAGATGTCCCAATAGTTTAACAGATGTCCCAGTAGGTTAAAAGATGTCCCCATAGTTTCACAGATGTCCCAATAGTTAACAGATGTCCCAGTAGTTTTACAGATATCCCAGTAGGTTAACAGATGTCCCCATAGTTTCACAGATGTACCAGTAGTTTCACAGATGTCCCAATAGTTTCACAGATGTCCCAATAGTTTCACAGATTTCCCAATAGTTTCACATATGTCCCAGTAGTTTTACACATTTCCCAATAGTTTCACATATGTCCCAATAGTTTCACAGATGTCCCCATAGTTTCACAGATGTACCAGTAGTTTAACAGATGTTCCAATAGTTTAACAAATGTCCCAGTAGTTTCACAGATGTCCCAGTAGTTTCACAGATGTTCCAGTAGTTTCACAGATGTCCCAGTAGTTTAACAGATGTCCCAATAGTTTCACAGATGTCCCAGTAGGTTAACAGATATCCCCATAGTTTCACAGATGTACCAGTAGTTTCACAGATGTCCCAATAGTTTCACAGATGTCCCAATAGCTTCACAGATGTCCCAATAGTTTCCCATATGTCCCATTAGTTTCACAGATGACCCCATAGTTTCACAGATGTCCCAATAGTTTCACAGATGTCCCAATAGTTTCACCTATGTCCCATTTGTTTCACAGATTTCCCCATAGTTTCACAGATGTCCCAATAGTTTCACAGATGTACCAGTAGTTTCGCAGATGTCCCAATAGTTTCACAGATGTCCCAATAGTTTCACAGATGTCCCAGAAGTTTTACAGACATCCCAGTAGGTTAACAGATGTCCCGATAGTTTCACAGATTTCCCAATAGTTTCACATATGTACCAGTAGTTTTACACATTTCCCAATAGTTTCACATATGTCCCATTAGTTTCACAGATGTCCCCATAGTTTCACAGATGTCCCAATAGTTTCCCAGATGTCCCAATAGTTTCACAGATATACCAGTAGTTTAACAGATGTTCCAATAGTTTAACAGATGTCACAGTAGTTTCACAGATGTCCCAGTAGTTTCACAGATGTCCCAGTAGTTTAACAGATGTCCCAGTAGTTTAACAGATGTCCCAATAGTTTTACAGATGTCCCAGTAGGTTAACAGATGTCCCCATAGTTTCACAGATGTCCCACTAGTTTCATAGATGTCCCAATAGTTTCACAGATGTCCCAGTAGGTTAAAAGATGTCCCATAGTTTCACAGATGTCCCAATAGTTAACAGATGTCCCAGTAGTTTTACAGATATCCCAGTAGGTTAACAGATGTCCCCATAGTTTCACAGATGTCCCACTAGTTTCATAGATGTGCCAATAGTTTCACAGATGTCCAGGAAGGTTAACAGATGTCCCCATAGTTTCACAGATGTCCCAATAGTTAACAGATGTCCCAGTAGTTTTACAGATATCCCAGTAGGTTAACAGATGTCCCCATAGTTTCACAGATGTACCAGTAGTTTCACAGATGTCCCAATAGTTTCACAGATGTCCCAATAGTTTCACAGATTTCCCAATAGTTTCACAGATGTCCGCATAGTTTCACAGATGTACCAGTAGTTTCACAGATGTCCCAATAGTTTCAAAGATGTCCCAATAGTTTCACAGATGTCCCAATAGTTTCACATATGTCCCATTAGTTTCACAGATGACCCCATAGTTTCACAGATGTCCCAGTAGTTTCACAGATCTCCCAATAGTTTCACATACGTCCCATTAGTTTCACAGATGTCCCCATAGTTTCACAGATGTCCCAATAGTTTAACAGATGTCCCAGTAGTTTTACAGATGTCCCAGTAGTTTCACACATGTCCCAGTAGTTTCACAGACGCCCCAATAGTTTCACATATGTCCCATTAGTTTTACAGATGTCCCCATAGTTTCACAGATGTCCCCATAATTTCACAGATGTACCAGTAGTTTCACAGATGTCCCAATAGTTTCACAGATGTCCCAATAGTTTCACAGATGTCCCAATAGTTTCACATATGTCCCATTAGTTTCACAGATGACCCCATAGTTTCACAGATGTCCCAATAGTTTCACAGATGTCCCAATAGTTTCACCTATGTCCCATTTGTTTCACAGATGTCCCCATAGTTTCACAGATGTCCCAATAGTTTCACAGATGTACCAGTAGTTTCACGGATGTCCCAATAGTTTCACAGATGTCCCAATAGTTTCACAGATGTCCCAGAAGTTTTACAGACATCCCAGTAGGTTAACAGATGTCCCAATAGTTTCACAGATGTACCAGTAGTTTCACAGATCTCCCAATAGTTTCACATATGTCCCATTAGTTTCACAGATGTCCCCATAGTTTCACAGATGTCCCAATAGTTTAACAGATGTCCCAGTAGTTTTACAGATGTCCCAGTAATTTCACACATGTCCCAGTAGTTTCACAGATGTCCCAGTAGTTTCACATATGTCCCAGTAGTTTAACAGATGTCCCAATAGTTTCACAGATGTCCCAGTAGGTTAACAGATGTCCCCATAGTTTCACAGATGTCCCACTAGTTTCATAGATGTGCCAATAGTTTCACAGATGTCCCAGTAGGTTAACAGATGTCCCCATAGTTTCACAGATGTCCCAATAGTTAACAGATGTCCCAGTAGTTTTACAGATATCCCAGTAGGTTAACAGATGTCCCCATAGTTTCACAGATGTACCAGTAGTTTCACAGATGTCCCAATAGTTTCACAGATGTCCCAATAGTTTCACAGATTTCCCAATAGTTTCACATATGTCCCAGTAGTTTTACACATTTCCCAATAGTTTCACATATGTCCCATTAGTTTCACAGATGTCCCCATAGTTTCACAGATGTGCCAATAGTTTTCCGGATGTCCCAATAGTTTCACAGATGTACCAGTAGTTTAACAGATGTTCCAAAAGTTTAACAGATGTCCCAGTAGTTTCACAGATGTCCCAATAGTTTCACAGATGTCCCAGAAGGTTAACAGATGTCCCGATAGTTTCACAGATGTCCCAGTAGTTTCACAGATGTCCCAGTAGTTTCACAGATGTCCCAATAGTTTCACAGATGTCCCACTAGTTTCATAGATGTCCCAATAGTTTAACAGATGTCCCAGTAGGTTAAAAGATGTCCCCATAGTTTCACAGATGTCCCAATAGTTAACAGATGTCCCAGTAGTTTTACAGATATCCCAGTAGGTTAACAGATGTCCCCATAGTTTCACAGATGTACCAGTAGTTTCACAGATGTCCCAATAGTTTCACAGATGTCCCAATAGTTTCACAGATTTCCCAATAGTTTCACATATGTCCCAGTAGTTTTACACATTTCCCAATAGTTTCACATATGTCCCATTAGTTTCACAGATGTCCCCATAGTTTCACAGATGTACCAGTAGTTTAACAGATGTTCCAATATTCTTAGTTTTTTCAACGTGACTTTACCGAAAAAACTAAGAATATGAATTACTGCAGTCACGAAAGCTTTAAATCAAAATTTAGATGTTCCAATAGTTTAACAAATGTCCCAGTAGTTTCACAGATGTCCCAGTAGTTTCACAGATGTACCAGTAGTTTCACAGATGTCCCAGTAGTTTAACAGATGTCCCAATAGTTTCACAGATGTCCCAGTAGGTTAACAGATATCCCCATAGTTTCACAGATGTACCAGTAGTTTCACAGATGTCCCAATAGTTTCACAGATGTCCCAATAGTTTCACAGATGTCCCAATAGTTTCCCATATGTCCCATTAGTTTCACAGATGACCCCATAGTTTCACAGATGTCCCAATAGTTTCACAGATGTCCCAATAGTTTCACCTATGTCCCATTTGTTTCACAGATTTCCCCATAGTTTCACAGATGTCCCAATAGTTTCACAGATGTACCAGTAGTTTCGCAGATGTCCCAATAGTTTCACAGATGTCCCAATAGTTTCACAGATGTCCCAGAAGTTTTACAGACATCCCAGTAGGTTAACAGATGTCCCGATAGTTTCACAGATTTCCCAATAGTTTCACATATGTACCAGTAGTTTTACACATTTCCCAATAGTTTCACATATGTCCCATTAGTTTCACAGATGTCCCCATAGTTTCACAGATGTCCCAATAGTTTCCCAGATGTCCCAATAGTTTCACAGATATACCAGTAGTTTAACAGATGTTCCAATAGTTTAACACATGTCACAGTAGTTTCACAGATGTCCCAGTAGTTTCACAGATGTCCCAGTAGTTTCACAGATGTCCCAGTAGTTTAACAGATGTCCCAATAGTTTTACAGATGTCCCAGTAGGTTAACAGATGTCCCCATAGTTTCACAGATGTCCCACTAGTTTCATAGATGTCCCAATAGTTTCACAGATGTCCCAGTAGGTTAAAAGATGTCCCCATAGTTTCACAGATGTCCCAATAGTTAACAGATGTCCCAGTAGTTTTACAGATATCCCAGTAGGTTAACAGATGTCCCCATAGTTTCACAGATGTCCCACTAGTTTCATAGATGTCCCAATAGTTTCACAGATGTCCAGGAAGGTTAACAGATGTCCCCATAGTTTCACAGATGTCCCAATAGTTAACAGATGTCCCAGTAGTTTTACAGATATCCCAGTAGGTTAACAGATGTCCCAGTAGTTTTACAGATGTCCCAGTAGTTTCACACATGTCCCAGTAGTTTCACAGACGCCCCAATAGTTTCACATATGTCCCATTAGTTTTACAGATGTCCCCATAGTTTCACAGATGTCCCCATAATTTCACAGATGTACCAGTAGTTTCACAGATGTCCCAATAGTTTCACAGATGTCCCAATAGTTTCACAGATGTCCCAATAGTTTCACATATGTCCCATTAGTTTCACAGATGACCCCATAGTTTCACAGATGTCCCAATAGTTTCACAGATGTCCCAATAGTTTCACCTATGTCCCATTTGTTTCACAGATGTCCCCATAGTTTCACAGATGTCCCAATAGTTTCACAGATGTACCAGTAGTTTCACGGATGTCCCAATAGTTTCACAGATGTCCCAATAGTTTCACAGATGTCCCAGAAGTTTTACAGACATCCCAGTAGGTTAACAGATGTCCCAATAGTTTCACAGATGTACCAGTAGTTTCACAGATCTCCCAATAGTTTCACATATGTCCCATTAGTTTCACAGATGTCCCCATAGTTTCACAGATGTCCCAATAGTTTAACAGATGTCCCAGTAGTTTTACAGATGTCCCAGTAATTTCACACATGTCCCAGTAGTTTCACAGATGTCCCAGTAGTTTCACATATGTCCCAGTAGTTTAACAGATGTCCCAATAGTTTCACAGATGTCCCAGTAGGTTAACAGATGTCCCCATAGTTTCACAGATGTCCCACTAGTTTCATAGATGTGCCAATAGTTTCACAGATGTCCCAGTAGGTTAACAGATGTCCCCATAGTTTCACAGATGTCCCAATAGTTAACAGATGTCCCAGTAGTTTTACAGATATCCCAGTAGGTTAACAGATGTCCCCATAGTTTCACAGATGTACCAGTAGTTTCACAGATGTCCCAATAGTTTCACAGATGTCCCAATAGTTTCACAGATTTCCCAATAGTTTCACATATGTCCCAGTAGTTTTACACATTTCCCAATAGTTTCACATATGTCCCATTAGTTTCACAGATGTCCCCATAGTTTCACAGATGTGCCAATAGTTTTCCGGATGTCCCAATAGTTTCACAGATGTACCAGTAGTTTAACAGATGTTCCAAAAGTTTAACAGATGTCCCAGTAGTTTCACAGATGTCCCAATAGTTTCACAGATGTCCCAGTAGGTTAACAGATGTCCCGATAGTTTCACAGATGTCCCAGTAGTTTCACAGATGTCCCAGTAGTTTCACAGATGTCCTAATAGTTTCACAGATGTCCCACTAGTTTCATAGATGTCCCAATAGTTTAACAGATGTCCCAGTAGGTTAAAAGATGTCCCCATAGTTTCACAGATGTCCCAATAGTTAACAGATGTCCCAGTAGTTTTACAGATATCCCAGTAGGTTAACAGATGTCCCCATAGTTTCACAGATGTACCAGTAGTTTCACAGATGTCCCAATAGTTTCACAGATGTCCCAATAGTTTCACAGATTTCCCAATAGTTTCACATATGTCCCAGTAGTTTTACACATTTCCCAATAGTTTCACATATGTCCCATTAGTTTCACAGATGTCCCCATAGTTTCACAGATGTACCAGTAGTTTAACAGATGTTCCAATATTCTTAGTTTTTTCAACGTGACTTTACCGAAAAAACTAAGAATATGAATTACTGCAGTCACGAAAGCTTTAAATCAAAATTTAGATGTTCCAATAGTTTAACAAATGTCCCAGTAGTTTCACAGATGTCCCAGTAGTTTCACAGATGTACCAGTAGTTTCACAGATGTCCCAGTAGTTTAACAGATGTCCCAATAGTTTCACAGATGTCCCAGTAGGTTAACAGATATCCCCATAGTTTCACAGATGTACCAGTAGTTTCACAGATGTCCCAATAGTTTCACAGATGTCCCAATAGTTTCACAGATGTCCCAATAGTTTCCCATATGTCCCATTAGTTTCACAGATGACCCCATAGTTTCACAGATGTCCCAATAGTTTCACAGATGTCCCAATAGTTTCACCTATGTCCCATTTGTTTCACAGATTTCCCCATAGTTTCACAGATGTCCCAATAGTTTCACAGATGTACCAGTAGTTTCGCAGATGTCCCAATAGTTTCACAGATGTCCCAATAGTTTCACAGATGTCCCAGAAGTTTTACAGACATCCCAGTAGGTTAACAGATGTCCCGATAGTTTCACAGATGTACCAGTAGTTTCACAGATCTCCCAATAGTTTCACATTTGTCCCATTAGTTTCACAGATGTCCCCATAGTTTCACAGATGTCCCAATAGTTTAACAGATGTCCCAGTAGTTTTACAGATGTCCCAGTAGTTTCACACATGTCCCAGTAGTTTCACAGACGCCCCAATAGTTTCACATATGTCCCATTAGTTTTACAGATGTCCCCATAGTTTCACAGATGTCCCAGTAGTTTAACAGATGTCCCAATATTTTCACAGATTTCCCTATAGTTTCACATATGTACCAGTAGTTTTACACATTTCCCAATAGTTTCACATATGTCCCATTAGTTTCACAGATGTCCCCATAGTTTCACAGATGTCCCAATAGTTTCCCAGATGTCCCAATAGTTTCACAGATTTACCAGTAGTTTAACAGATGTTCCAATAGTTTAACAGATGTCCCAGTAGTTTCACAGATGTCCCAGTAGTTTCACAGATGTCCCAGTAGTTTCACATATGTCCCAGTAGTTTAACAGATGTCCCAATAGTTTCATCAGATGTCCCAGTAGGTTAACAGATGTCCCCATAGTTTCACAGATGTCCCACTAGTTTCATAGATGTGCCAATAGTTTCACAGATGTCCCAGTAGGTTAACAGATGTCCCCATAGTTTCACAGATGTCCCAATAGTTAACAGATGTCCCAGTAGTTTTACAGATATCCCAGTAGGTTAACAGATGTCCCCATAGTTTCACAGATGTACCAGTAGTTTCACAGATGTCCCAATAGTTTCACAGATGTCCCAATAGTTTCACAGATTTCCCAATAGTTTCACATATGTCCCAGTAGTTTTACACATTTCCCAATAGTTTCACATATGTCCCATTAGTTTCACAGATGTCCCCATAGTTTCACAGATGTGCCAATAGTTTCCCAGATGTCCCAAAAGTTTCACAGATGTACCAGTAGTTTAACAGATGTTCCAATAGTTTAACAGATGTCCCAGTAGTTTCACAGATGTCCCAATAGTTTCACAGATGTCCCAGTAGGTTAACAGATGTCCCAGTAGTTTCACAGATGTCCCAATAGTTTCACAGATATACCAGTAGTTTCACAGATGTCCCAATAGTTTCACAGATGTCCCAGAAGTTTTACAGACATCCCAGTAGGTTAACAGATGTCCCGATAGTTTCACAGATGTACCAGTAGTTTCACAAATCTCCCAATAGTTTCACATATGTCCCATTAGTTTCACAGATGTCCCCATAGTTTCACAGATGTCCCAATAGTTTAACAGATGTCCCAGTAGTTTTACAGATGTCCCAGTAGTTTCACACATGTCCCAGTAGTTTCACAGACGCCCCAATAGTTTCACATATGTCCCATTAGTTTTACAGATGTCCCCATAGTTTCACAGATGTCCCAGTAGTTTAACAGATGTCACAATAGTTTCACAGATTTCCCAATAGTTTCACATATGTACCAGTAGTTTTACACATTTCCCAATAGTTTCACATATGTCCCATTAGTTTCACAGATGTCCACATAGTTTCCCAGATGTCCCAATAGTTTCACAGATGTAACAGTAGTTTAACAGATGTTCCAATAGTTTAACAGATGTCCCAGTAGTTTAACAGATGTTCCAATAGTTTAACAGATGTCCCAGTAGTTTCACAGATGTCCCAGTAGTTTCACAGATGTCCACATAGTTTCACAGATGTCCCAATAGTTTCCCAGATGTCCCAATAGTTTCACAGATGTACCAGTAGTTTAACAGATGTTCCAATAGTTTAACAGATGTCCTAGTAGTTTCACAGATGTCTCAGTAGTTTCACAGATGTCCCAGTAGTTTCACAGATGGCCCAGTAGGATAACAGATGTCCCCATAGTTTCACAGATGTCCCACTAGTTTCATAGATGTCCCAATAGTTTCACAGATGTCCGCATAGTTTCACAGATGTACCAGTAGTTTCACAGATGTCCCAATAGTTTCACAGATGTCCCAATAGTTTCACAGATGTCCCAATAGTTTCAGATATGTCCCATTAGTTTCACAGATGACCCCATAGTTTCACAGATGTCCCAATAGTTTCACAGATGTCCCAATAGTTTCACCTATGTCCCATTTGTTTCATATGTCCCCATAGTTTCACAGATGTCCCAATAGTTTCACAGATGTACCAGTAGTTTCACAGATGTCCCAATAGTTTCACAGATGTCCCAATAGTTTCACAGATGTCCCAGAAGTTTTACAGACATCCCAGTAGGTTAACAGATGTCCCGATAGTTTCACAGATGTACCAGTAGTTTCACAGATCTCCCAATAGTTTCACATATGTCCCATTAGTTTCACAGATGTCCCCATAGTTTCACAGATGTCCCAATAGTTTAACAGATGTCCCAGTAGTTTTACAGATGTCCCAGTAGTTTCACACATGTCCCAGTAGTTTCACAGACGCCCCAATAGTTTCACATATGTCCCATTAGTTTTACAGATGTCCCCATAGTTTCACAGATGTCCCCATAATTTCACAGATGTACCAGTAGTTTCACAGATGTCCCAATAGTTTCACAGATGTCCCAATAGTTTCACAGATGTCCCAATAGTTTCACATATGTCCCATTAGTTTCACAGATGACCCCATAGTTTCACAGATGTCCCAATAGTTTCACAGATGTCCCAATAGTTTCACCTATGTCCCATTTGTTTCACAGATGTCCCCATAGTTTCACAGATGTCCCAATAGTTTCACAGATGTACCAGTAGTTTCACGGATGTCCCAATAGTTTCACAGATGTCCCAATAGTTTCACAGATGTCCCAGAAGTTTTACAGACATCCCAGTAGGTTAACAGATGTCCCAATAGTTTCACAGATGTATCAGTAGTTTCACAGATCTCCCAATAGTTTCACATATGTCCCATTAGTTTCACAGATGTCCCCATAGTTTCACAGATGTCCCAATAGTTTAACAGATGTCCCAGTAGTTTTACAGATCTCCCAGTAATTTCACACATGTCCCAGTAGTTTCACAGACGCCCCAATAGTTTCACATATGTCCCATTAGTTTTACAGATGTCCCCATAGTTTCACAGATGTCCCAGTAGTTTAACAGATGTCCCAATAGTTTCACAGATTTCCCTATAGTTTCACATATGTACCAGTAGTTTTACACATTTCCCAATAGTTTCACATATGTCCCATTAGTTTCACAGATGTCCCCATAGTTTCACAGATGTCCCAATAGTTTCCCAGATGTCCCAATAGTTTCACAGATTTACCAGTAGTTTAACAGATGTTCCAATAGTTTAACAGATGTCCCAGTAGTTTCACAGATGTCCCAGTAGTTTCACAGATGTCCCAGTAGTTTCACAGATGTCCCAGTAGTTTCACAGATGTCCCAGTAGGTTAACAGATGTCCCCATAGTTTCGCAGATGTCCCAATAGTTAACAGATGTCCCAGTAGTTTTACAGATATCCCAGTAGGTTATCAGATGTCCCCATAGTTTCACAGATGTACCAGTAGTTTCACACATGTCCCAATAGTTTCACAGATTTCCCAATAGTTTCACATATGTACCAGTAGTTTTACACATTTCCCAATAGTTTCACATATGTCCCATTAGTTTCACAGATGTCCCCATAGTTTCACAGATGTCCCAATAGTTTCCCAGATGTCCCAATAGTTTCACAGATGTACCAGTAGTTTAACAGATGTTCCAATAGTTTAACAGATGTCCCAGTAGTTTCACAGATGTCTCAGTAGTTTCACAGATGTCCCAGTAGTTTCACAGATGGCCCAGTAGGATAACAGATGTCCCCATAGTTTCACAGATGTCCCACTAGTTTCATAGATGTCCCAATAGTTTCACAGATGTCCGCATAGTTTCACAGATGTACCAGTAGTTTCACAGATGTCCCAATAGTTTCACAGATGTCCCAATAGTTTCACAGATGTCCCAATAGTTTCACATATGTCCCATTAGTTTCACAGATGTCCCCATAGTTTCACAGATGTCCCAATAGTTTCACAGATGTACCAGTAGTTTCACAGATGTCCCAATAGTTTCACAGATGTCCCAATAGTTTCACAGATGTCCCAGAAGTTTTACAGACATCCCAGTAGGTTAACAGATGTCCCGATAGTTTCACAGATGTACCAGTAGTTTCACAGATCTCCCAATAGTTTCACATACGTCCCATTAGTTTCACAGATGTCCCCATAGTTTCACAGATGTCCCAATAGTTTAACAGATGTCCCAGTAGTTTTACAGATGTCCCAGTAGTTTCACACATGTCCCAGTAGTTTCACAGATGCCCCAATAGTTTCACATATGTCCCATTAGTTTCACAGATGACCCCATAGTTTCACAGATGTCCCAATAGTTTCACAGATGTCCCAATAGTTTCACCTATGTCCCATTTGTTTCACAGATGTCCCCATAGTTTCACAGATGTCCCAATAGTTTCACAGATGTACCAGTAGTTTCACGGATGTCCCAATAGTTTCACAGATGTCCCAATAGTTTCACAGATGTCCCAGAAGTTTTACAGACATCCCAGTAGGTTAACAGATGTCCCGATAGTTTCACAGATGTACCAGTAGTTTCACAGATCTCCCAATAGTTTCACATACGTCCCATTAGTTTCACAGATGTCCCCATAGTTTCACAGATGTCCCAATAGTTTAACAGATGTCCCAGTAGTTTTACAGATGTCCCAGTAGTTTCACACATGTCCCAGTAGTTTCACAGATGCCCCAATAGTTTCACATATGTCCCATTAGTTTCACAGATGACCCCATAGTTTCACAGATGTCCCAATAGTTTCACAGATGTCCCAATAGTTTCACCTATGTCCCATTTGTTTCACAGATGTCCCCATAGTTTCACAGATGTCCCAATAGTTTCACAGATGTACCAGTAGTTTCACGGATGTCCCAATAGTTTCACAGATGTCCCAATAGTTTCACAGATGTCCCAGAAGTTTTACAGACATCCCAGTAGGTTAACAGATGTCCCGATAGTTTCACAGATGTACCAGTAGTTTCACAGATCTCCCAATAGTTTCACATATGTCCCATTAGTTTCACAGATGTCCCCATAGTTTCACAGATGTCCCAATAGTTTAACAGATGTCCCAGTAGTTTTACAGATGTCCCAGTAGTTTCACACATGTCCCAGTAGTTTCACAGACGCCCCAATAGTTTCACATATGTCCCATTAGTTTTACAGATGTCCCCATAGTTTCACAGATGTCCCAGTAGTTTAACAGATGTCCCAATATTTTCACAGATTTCCCTATAGTTTCACATATGTACCAGTAGTTTTACACATTTCCCAATAGTTTCACATATGTCCCATTAGTTTCACAGATGTCCCCATAGTTTCACAGATGTCCCAATAGTTTCCCAGATGTCCCAATAGTTTCACAGATTTACCAGTAGTTTAACAGATGTTCCAATAGTTTAACAGATGTCCCAGTAGTTTCACAGATGTCCCAGTAGTTTCACAGATGTCCCAGTAGTTTCACATATGTCCCAGTAGTTTAACAGATGTCCCAATAGTTTCATCAGATGTCCCAGTAGGTTAACAGATGTCCCCATAGTTTCACAGATGTCCCACTAGTTTCATAGATGTGCCAATAGTTTCACAGATGTCCCAGTAGGTTAACAGATGTCCCCATAGTTTCACAGATGTCCCAATAGTTAACAGATGTCCCAGTAGTTTTACAGATATCCCAGTAGGTTAACAGATGTCCCCATAGTTTCACAGATGTACCAGTAGTTTCACAGATGTCCCAATAGTTTCACAGATGTCCCAATAGTTTCACAGATTTCCCAATAGTTTCACATATGTCCCAGTAGTTTTACACATTTCCCAATAGTTTCACATATGTCCCATTAGTTTCACAGATGTCCCCATAGTTTCACAGATGTGCCAATAGTTTCCCAGATGTCCCAAAAGTTTCACAGATGTACCAGTAGTTTAACAGATGTTCCAATAGTTTAACAGATGTCCCAGTAGTTTCACAGATGTCCCAATAGTTTCACAGATGTCCCAGTAGGTTAACAGATGTCCCAGTAGTTTCACAGATGTCCCAATAGTTTCACAGATATACCAGTAGTTTCACAGATGTCCCAATAGTTTCACAGATGTCCCAGAAGTTTTACAGACATCCCAGTAGGTTAACAGATGTCCCGATAGTTTCACAGATGTACCAGTAGTTTCACAAATCTCCCAATAGTTTCACATATGTCCCATTAGTTTCACAGATGTCCCCATAGTTTCACAGATGTCCCAATAGTTTAACAGATGTCCCAGTAGTTTTACAGATGTCCCAGTAGTTTCACACATGTCCCAGTAGTTTCACAGACGCCCCAATAGTTTCACATATGTCCCATTAGTTTTACAGATGTCCCCATAGTTTCACAGATGTCCCAGTAGTTTAACAGATGTCACAATAGTTTCACAGATTTCCCAATAGTTTCACATATGTACCAGTAGTTTTACACATTTCCCAATAGTTTCACATATGTCCCATTAGTTTCACAGATGTCCACATAGTTTCCCAGATGTCCCAATAGTTTCACAGATGTAACAGTAGTTTAACAGATGTTCCAATAGTTTAACAGATGTCCCAGTAGTTTAACAGATGTTCCAATAGTTTAACAGATGTCCCAGTAGTTTCACAGATGTCCCAGTAGTTTCACAGATGTCCACATAGTTTCACAGATGTCCCAATAGTTTCCCAGATGTCCCAATAGTTTCACAGATGTACCAGTAGTTTAACAGATGTTCCAATAGTTTAACAGATGTCCTAGTAGTTTCACAGATGTCTCAGTAGTTTCACAGATGTCCCAGTAGTTTCACAGATGGCCCAGTAGGATAACAGATGTCCCCATAGTTTCACAGATGTCCCACTAGTTTCATAGATGTCCCAATAGTTTCACAGATGTCCGCATAGTTTCACAGATGTACCAGTAGTTTCACAGATGTCCCAATAGTTTCACAGATGTCCCAATAGTTTCACAGATGTCCCAATAGTTTCAGATATGTCCCATTAGTTTCACAGATGACCCCATAGTTTCACAGATGTCCCAATAGTTTCACAGATGTCCCAATAGTTTCACCTATGTCCCATTTGTTTCATATGTCCCCATAGTTTCACAGATGTCCCAATAGTTTCACAGATGTACCAGTAGTTTCACAGATGTCCCAATAGTTTCACAGATGTCCCAATAGTTTCACAGATGTCCCAATAGTTTCACAGATTTCCCTATAGTTTCACATATGTACCAGTAGTTTTACACATTTCCCAATAGTTTCACATATGTCCCATTAGTTTCACAGATGTCCCCATAGTTTCACAGATGTCCCAATAGTTTCCCAGATGTCCCAATAGTTTCACAGATTTACCAGTAGTTTAACAGATGTTCCAATAGTTTAACAGATGTCCCAGTAGTTTCACAGATGTCCCAGTAGTTTCACAGATGTCCCAGTAGTTTCACATATGTCCCAGTAGTTTAACAGATGTCCCAATAGTTTCATCAGATGTCCCAGTAGGTTAACAGATGTCCCCATAGTTTCACAGATGTCCCACTAGTTTCATAGATGTGCCAATAGTTTCACAGATGTCCCAGTAGGTTAACAGATGTCCCCATAGTTTCACAGATGTCCCAATAGTTAACAGATGTCCCAGTAGTTTTACAGATATCCCAGTAGGTTAACAGATGTCCCCATAGTTTCACAGATGTACCAGTAGTTTCACAGATGTCCCAATAGTTTCACAGATGTCCCAATAGTTTCACAGATTTCCCAATAGTTTCACATATGTCCCAGTAGTTTTACACATTTCCCAATAGTTTCACATATGTCCCATTAGTTTCACAGATGTCCCCATAGTTTCACAGATGTGCCAATAGTTTCCCAGATGTCCCAAAAGTTTCACAGATGTACCAGTAGTTTAACAGATGTTCCAATAGTTTAACAGATGTCCCAGTAGTTTCACAGATGTCCCAATAGTTTCACAGATGTCCCAGTAGGTTAACAGATGTCCCAGTAGTTTCACAGATGTCCCAATAGTTTCACAGATATACCAGTAGTTTCACAGATGTCCCAATAGTTTCACAGATGTCCCAGAAGTTTTACAGACATCCCAGTAGGTTAACAGATGTCCCGATAGTTTCACAGATGTACCAGTAGTTTCACAAATCTCCCAATAGTTTCACATATGTCCCATTAGTTTCACAGATGTCCCCATAGTTTCACAGATGTCCCAATAGTTTAACAGATGTCCCAGTAGTTTTACAGATGTCCCAGTAGTTTCACACACGTCCCAGTAGTTTCACAGACGCCCCAATAGTTTCACATATGTCCCATTAGTTTTACAGATGTCCCCATAGTTTCACAGATGTCCCAGTAGTTTAACAGATGTCACAATAGTTTCACAGATTTCCCAATAGTTTCACATATGTACCAGTAGTTTTACACATTTCCCAATAGTTTCACATATGTCCCATTAGTTTCACAGATGTCCACATAGTTTCCCAGATGTCCCAATAGTTTCACAGATGTAACAGTAGTTTAACAGATGTTCCAATAGTTTAACAGATGTCCCAGTAGTTTAACAGATGTTCCAATAGTTTAACAGATGTCCCAGTAGTTTCACAGATGTCCCAGTAGTTTCACAGATGTCCCAATAGTTTCACAGATGTCCCAGTAGGTTAACAGATATCCCCATAGTTTCACAGATGTACCAGTAGTTTCACAGATGTCCCAATAGTTTCACAGATGTCCCAATAGTTTCACAGATGTCCCAATAGTTTCCCATATGTCCCATTAGTTTCACAGATGACCCCATAGTTTCACAGATCTCCCAATAGTTTCACAGATGTCCCAATAGTTTCACCTATGTCCCATTTGTTTCACAGATGTCCCCATAGTTTCACAGATGTCCCAATAGTTTCACAGATGTACCAGTAGTTTCGCAGATGTCCCAATAGTTTCACAGATGTCCCAATAGTTTCACAGATGTCCCAGAAGTTTTACAGACATCCCAGTAGGTTAACAGATGTCCCGATAGTTTCACAGATTTCCCAATAGTTTCACATATGTACCAGTAGTTTTACACATTTCCCAATAGTTTCACATATGTCCCATTAGTTTCACAGATGTCCCCATAGTTTCACAGATGTCCCAATAGTTTCCCAGATGTCCCAATAGTTTCACAGATATACCAGTAGTTTAACAGATGTTCCAATAGTTTAACAGATGTCACAGTAGTTTCACAGATGTCCCAGTAGTTTCACAGATGTCCCAGTAGTTTCACAGATGTCCCAGTAGTTTAACAGATGTCCCAATAGTTTTACAGATGTCCCAGTAGGTTAACAGATGTCCCCATAGTTTCACAGATGTCCCACTAGTTTCATAGATGTCCCAATAGTTTCACAGATGTCCCAGTAGGTTAAAAGATGTCCCCATAGTTTCACAGATGTCCCAATAGTTAACAGATGTCCCAGTAGTTTTACAGATATCCCAGTAGGTTAACAGATGTCCCCATAGTTTCACAGATGTCCCACTAGTTTCATAGATGTGCCAATAGTTTCACAGATGTCCAGGAAGGTTAACAGATGTCCCCATAGTTTCACAGATGTCCCAATAGTTAACAGATGTCCCAGTAGTTTTACAGATATCCCAGTAGGTTAACAGATGTCCCCATAGTTTCACAGATGTACCAGTAGTTTCACAGATGTCCCAATAGTTTCACAGATGTCCCAATAGTTTCACAGATTTCCCAATAGTTTCACATATGTCCCAGTAGTTTTACACATTTCCCAATAGTTTCACATATGTCCCATTAGTTTCACAGATGTCCCCATAGTTTCACAGATGTTCCAATAGTTTAACAGATGTCCCAGTAGTTTCACAGATGTCCCAGTAGTTTCACAGATGTCACAGTAGTTTCACAGATGTCCCAGTAGTTTAACAGATGTCCCAGTAGTTTCACACATGTCCCAGTAGTTTCACAGACGCCCCAATAGTTTCACATATGTCCCATTAGTTTTACAGATGTCCCCATAGTTTCACAGATGTCCCCATAATTTCACAGATGTACCAGTAGTTTCACAGATGTCCCAATAGTTTCACAGATGTCCCAATAGTTTCACAGATGTCCCAATAGTTTCACATATGTCCCATTAGTTTCACAGATGACCCCATAGTTTCACAGATGTCCCAATAGTTTCACAGATGTCCCAATAGTTTCACCTATGTCCCATTTGTTTCACAGATGTCCCCATAGTTTCACAGATGTCCCAATAGTTTCACAGATGTACCAGTAGTTTCACGGATGTCCCAATAGTTTCACAGATGTCCCAATAGTTTCAAAGATGTCCCAGAAGTTTTACAGACATCCCAGTAGGTTAACAGATGTCCCAATAGTTTCACAGATGTATCAGTAGTTTCACAGATCTCCCAATAGTTTCACATATGTCCCATTAGTTTCACAGATGTCCCCATAGTTTCACAGATGTCCCAATAGTTTAACAGATGTCCCAGTAGTTTTACAGATCTCCCAGTAATTTCACACATGTCCCAGTAGTTTCACAGACGCCCCAATAGTTTCACATATGTCCCATTAGTTTTACAGATGTCCCCATAGTTTCACAGATGTCCCAGTAGTTTAATAGATGTCCCAATAGTTTCACAGATTTCCCTATAGTTTCACATATGTACCAGTAGTTTTACACATTTCCCAATAGTTTCACATATGTCCCATTAGTTTCACAGATGTCCCCATAGTTTCACAGATGTCCCAATAGTTTCCCAGATGTCCCAATAGTTTCACAGATTTACCAGTAGTTTAACAGATGTTCCAATAGTTTAACAGATGTCCCAGTAGTTTCACAGATGTCCCAGTAGTTTCACAGATGTCCCAGTAGTTTCACATATGTCCCAGTAGTTTAACAGATGTCCCAATAGTTTCACAGATGTCCCAGTAGGTTAACAGATGTCCCCATAGTTTAACAGATGTCCCACTAGTTTCATAGATGTGCCAATAGTTTCACAGATGTCCCAGTAGGTTAACAGATGTCCCCATAGTTTCACAGATGTCCCAATAGTTAACAGATGTCCCAGTAGTTTTACAGATATCCCAGTAGGTTAACAGATGTCCCCATAGTTTCACAGATGTACCAGTAGTTTCACAGATGTCCCAATAGTTTCACAGATGTCCCAATAGTTTCACAGATTTCCCAATAGTGTCACATATGTCCCAGTAGTTTTACACATTTCCCAATAGTTTCACATATGTCCCATTAGTTTCACAGATGTCCCCATAGTTTCACAGATGTGCCAATAGTTTCCCAGATGTCCCAAAAGTTTCACAGATGTACCAGTAGTTTAACAGATGTTCCAATAGTTTAACAGATGTCCCAGTAGTTTCACAGATGTCCCAATAGTTTCACAGATGTCCCAGTAGGTTAACAGATGTCCCAGTAGTTTCACAGATGTCCCAATAGTTTCACAGATGTACCAGTAGTTTCACAGATGTCCCAATAGTTTCACAGATGTCCCAGAAGTTTTACAGACATCCCAGTAGGTTAACAGATGTCCCGATAGTTTCACAGATGTACCAGTAGTTTCACAGATCTCCCAATAGTTTCACATATGTCCCATTAGTTTCACAGATGTCCCCATAGTTTCACAGATGTCCCAATAGTTTAACAGATGTCCCAGTAGTTTTACAGATGTCCCAGTAGTTTCACACATGTCCCAGTAGTTTCACAGACGCCCCAATAGTTTCACATATGTCCCATTAGTTTTACAGATGTCCCCATAGTTTCACAGATGTCCCAGTAGTTTAACAGATGTCCCAATAGTTTCACAGAATTCCCAATAGTTTCACATATGTACCAGTAGTTTTACACATTTCCCAATAGTTTCACATATGTCCCATTAGATTCACAGATGTCCACATAGTTTCACAGATGTCCCAATAGTTTCCCAGATGTCCCAATAGTTTCACAGATGTAACAGTAGTTTAACAAATGTCCCAGTAGTTTCACAGATGTCCCAGTAGTTTCACAGATGTTCCAGTAGTTTCACAGATGTCCCAGTAGTTTAACAGATGTCCCAATAGTTTCACAGATGTCCCAGTAGGTTAACAGATATCCCCATAGTTTCACAGATGTACCAGTAGTTTCACAGATGTCCCAATAGTTTCACAGATGCCCCAATAGTTTCACAGATGTCCCAATAGTTTCCCATATGTCCCATTAGTTTCACAGATGACCCCATAGTTTCACAGATCTCCCAATAGTTTCACAGATGTCCCAATAGTTTCACCTATGTCCCATTTGTTTCACAGATGTCCCCATAGTTTCACAGATGTCCCAATAGTTTCACAGATGTACCAGTAGTTTCGCAGATGTCCCAATAGTTTCACAGATGTCCCAATAGTTTCACAGATGTCCCAGAAGTTTTACAGACATCCCAGTAGGTTAACAGATGTCCCGATAGTTTCACAGATTTCCCAATAGTTTCACATATGTACCAGTAGTTTTACACATTTCCCAATAGTTTCACATATGTCCCATTAGTTTCACAGATGTCCCCATAGTTTCACAGATGTCCCAATAGTTTCCCAGATGTCCCAATAGTTTCACAGATACACCAGTAGTTTAACAGATGTTCCAATAGTTTAACAGATGTCACAGTAGTTTCACAGATGTCCCAGTAGTTTCACAGATGTCCCAGTAGTTTCACAGATGTCCCAGTAGTTTAACAGATGTCCCAATAGTTTTACAGATGTCCCAGTAGGTTAACAGATGTCCCCATAGTTTCACAGATGTCCCACTAGTTTCATAGATGTCCCAATAGTTTCACAGATGTCCCAGTAGGTTAAAAGATGTCCCCATAGTTTCACAGATGTCCCAATAGTTAACAGATGTCCCAGTAGTTTTACAGATATCCCAGTAGGTTAACAGATGTCCCCATAGTTTCACAGATGTCCCACTAGTTTCATAGATGTGCCAATAGTTTCACAGATGTCCAGGAAGGTTAACAGATGTCCCCATAGTTTCACAGATGTCCCAATAGTTAACAGATGTCCCAGTAGTTTTACAGATATCCCAGTAGGTTAACAGATGTCCCCATAGTTTCACAGATGTACCAGTAGTTTCACAGATGTCCCAATAGTTTCACAGATGTCCCAATAGTTTCACAGATTTCCCAATAGTTTCACATATGTCCCAGTAGTTTTACACATTTCCCAATAGTTTCACATATGTCCCATTAGTTTCACAGATGTCCCCATAGTTTCACAGATGTGCCAATAGTTTCCCAGATGTCCCAATAGTATCACAGATGTACCAGTAGTTTAACAGATGTTCCAATAGTTTAACAGATGTCCCAGTAGTTTCACAGATGTCCCAGTAGTTTCACAGATGTCACAGTAGTTTCACAGATGTCCCAGTAGTTTAACAGATGTCCCAATAGTTTCACAGATGTCCCAGTAGGTTAACAGACGCCCCAATAGTTTCACATATGTCCCATTAGTTTTACAGATGTCCCCATAGTTTCACAGATGTCCCCATAATTTCACAGATGTACCAGTAGTTTCACAGATGTCCCAATAGTTTCACAGATGTCCCAATAGTTTCACAGATGTCCCAATAGTTTCACATATGTCCCATTAGTTTCACAGATGACCCCATAGTTTCACAGATGTCCCAATAGTTTCACAGATGTCCCAATAGTTTCACCTATGTCCCATTTGTTTCACAGATGTCCCCATAGTTTCACAGATGTCCCAATAGTTTCACAGATGTACCAGTAGTTTCACGGATGTCCCAATAGTTTCACAGATGTCCCAATAGTTTCACAGATGTCCCAGAAGTTTTACAGACATCCCAGTAGGTTAACAGATGTCCCAATAGTTTCACAGATGTATCAGTAGTTTCACAGATCTCCCAATAGTTTCACATATGTCCCATTAGTTTCACAGATGTCCCCATAGTTTCACAGATGTCCCAATAGTTTAACAGATGTCCCAGTAGTTTTACAGATCTCCCAGTAATTTCACACATGTCCCAGTAGTTTCACAGACGCCCCAATAGTTTCACATATGTCCCATTAGTTTTACAGATGTCCCCATAGTTTCACAGATGTCCCAGTAGTTTAACAGATGTCCCAATAGTTTCACAGATTTCCCTATAGTTTCACATATGTACCAGTAGTTTTACACATTTCCCAATAGTTTCACATATGTCCCATTAGTTTCACAGATGTCCCCATAGTTTCACAGATGTCCCAATAGTTTCCCAGATGTCCCAATAGTTTCACAGATTTACCAGCAGTTTAACAGATGTTCCAATAGTTTAACAGATGTCCCAGTAGTTTCACAGATGTCCCAGTAGTTTCACAGATGTCCCAGTAGTTTCACATATGTCCCAGTAGTTTAACAGATGTCCCAATAGTTTCACAGATGTCCCAGTAGGTTAACAGATGTCCCCATAGTTTAACAGATGTCCCACTAGTTTCATAGATGTGCCAATAGTTTCACAGATGTCCCAGTAGGTTAACAGATGTCCCCATAGTTTCACAGATGTCCCAATAGTTAACAGATGTCCCAGTAGTTTTACAGATATCCCAGTAGGTTAACAGATGTCCCCATAGTTTCACAGATGTACCAGTAGTTTCACAGATGTCCCAATAGTTTCACAGATGTCCCAATAGTTTCACAGATTTCCCAATAGTGTCACATATGTCCCAGTAGTTTTACACATTTCCCAATAGTTTCACATATGTCCCATTAGTTTCACAGATGTCCCCATAGTTTCACAGATGTGCCAATAGTTTCCCAGATGTCCCAAAAGTTTCACAGATGTACCAGTAGTTTAACAGATGTTCCAATAGTTTAACAGATGTCCCAGTAGTTTCACAGATGTCCCAATAGTTTCACAGATGTCCCAGTAGGTTAACAGATGTCCCAGTAGTTTCACAGATGTCCCAATAGTTTCACAGATGTACCAGTAGTTTCACAGATGTCCCAATAGTTTCACAGATGTCCCAGAAGTTTTACAGACATCCCAGTAGGTTAACAGATGTCCCGATAGTTTCACAGATGTACCAGTAGTTTCACAGATCTCCCAATAGTTTCACATATGTCCCATTAGTTTCACAGATGTCCCCATAGTTTCACAGATGTCCCAATAGTTTAACAGATGTCCCAGTAGTTTTACAGATGTCCCAGTAGTTTCACACATGTCCCAGTAGTTTCACAGACGCCCCAATAGTTTCACATATGTCCCATTAGTTTTACAGATGTCCCCATAGTTTCACAGATGTCCCAGTAGTTTAACAGATGTCCCAATAGTTTCACAGAATTCCCAATAGTTTCACATATGTACCAGTAGTTTTACACATTTCCCAATAGTTTCACATATGTCCCATTAGATTCACAGATGTCCACATAGTTTCACAGATGTCCCAATAGTTTCCCAGATGTCCCAATAGTTTCACAGATGTAACAGTAGTTTAACAAATGTCCCAGTAGTTTCACAGATGTCCCAGTAGTTTCACAGATGTTCCAGTAGTTTCACAGATGTCCCAGTAGTTTAACAGATGTCCCAATAGTTTCACAGATGTCCCAGTAGGTTAACAGATATCCCCATAGTTTCACAGATGTACCAGTAGTTTCACAGATGTCCCAATAGTTTCACAGATGTCCCAATAGTTTCACAGATGTCCCAATAGTTTCCCATATGTCCCATTAGTTTCACAGATGACCCCATAGTTTCACAGATCTCCCAATAGTTTCACAGATGTCCCAATAGTTTCACCTATGTCCCATTTGTTTCACAGATGTCCCCATAGTTTCACAGATGTCCCAATAGTTTCACAGATGTACCAGTAGTTTCGCAGATGTCCCAATAGTTTCACAGATGTCCCAATAGTTTCACAGATGTCCCAGAAGTTTTACAGACATCCCAGTAGGTTAACAGATGTCCCGATAGTTTCACAGATTTCCCAATAGTTTCACATATGTACCAGTAGTTTTACACATTTACCAATAGTTTCACATATGTCCCATTAGTTTCACAGATGTCCCCATAGTTTCACAGATGTCCCAATAGTTTCCCAGATGTCCCAATAGTTTCACAGATACACCAGTAGTTTAACAGATGTTCCAATAGTTTAACAGATGTCACAGTAGTTTCACAGATGTCCCAGTAGTTTCACAGATGTCCCAGTAGTTTCACAGATGTCCCAGTAGTTTAACAGATGTCCCAATAGTTTTACAGATGTCCCAGTAGGTTAACAGATGTCCCCATAGTTTCACAGATGTCCCACTAGTTTCATAGATGTCCCAATAGTTTCACAGATGTCCCAGTAGGTTAAAAGATGTCCCCATAGTTTCACAGATGTCCCAATAGTTAACAGATGTCCCAGTAGTTTTACAGATATCCCAGTAGGTTAACAGATGTCCCCATAGTTTCACAGATGTCCCACTAGTTTCATAGATGTGCCAATAGTTTCACAGATGTCCAGGAAGGTTAACAGATGTCCCCATAGTTTCACAGATGTCCCAATAGTTAACAGATGTCCCAGTAGTTTTACAGATATCCCAGTAGGTTAACAGATGTCCCCATAGTTTCACAGATGTACCAGTAGTTTCACAGATGTCCCAATAGTTTCACAGATGTCCCAATAGTTTCACAGATTTCCCAATAGTTTCACATATGTCCCAGTAGTTTTACACATTTCCCAATAGTTTCACATATGTCCCATTAGTTTCACAGATGTCCCCATAGTTTCACAGATGTGCCAATAGTTTCCCAGATGTCCCAATAGTATCACAGATGTACCAGTAGTTTAACAGATGTTCCAATAGTTTAACAGATGTCCCAGTAGTTTCACAGATGTCCCAGTAGTTTCACAGATGTCACAGTAGTTTCACAGATGTCCCAGTAGTTTAACAGATGTCCCAATAGTTTCACAGATGTCCCAGTAGGTTAACAGATGTCCCGATAGTTTCACAGATGTCCCAGTAGTTTCACAGATGTCCCAGTAGTTTCACAGATGTCCCAATAGTTTCACAGATGTACCAGTAGTTTCACAGATGTCCCAATAGTTTCACAGATGTCCCAATAGTTTCACAGATGTCCCAGAAGTTTTACAGACATCCCAGTAGGTTAACAGATGTCCCGATAGTTTCACAGATGTACCAGTAGTTTCACAGATCTCCCAATAGTTTCACATATGTCCCATTAGTTTCACAGATGTCCCCATAGTTTCACAGATGTCCCAATAGTTTAACAGATGTCCCAGTAGTTTTACAGATGTCCCAGTAGTTTCACACATGTCCCAGTAGTTTCACAGACGCCCCAATAGTTTCACATATGTCCCATTAGTTTTACAGATGTCCCCATAGTTTCACAGATGTCCCAGTAGTTTAACAGATGTCCCAATAGTTTCACAGAATTCCCAATAGTTTCACATATGTACCAGTAGTTTTACACATTTCCCAATAGTTTCACATATGTCCCATTAGATTCACAGATGTCCACATAGTTTCACAGATGTCCCAATAGTTTCCCAGATGTCCCAATAGTTTCACAGATGTAACAGTAGTTTAACAAATGTCCCAGTAGTTTCACAGATGTCCCAGTAGTTTCACAGATGTTCCAGTAGTTTCACAGATGTCCCAGTAGTTTAACAGATGTCCCAATAGTTCCACAGATGTCCCAGTAGGTTAACAGATATCCCCATAGTTTCACAGATGTACCAGTAGTTTCACAGATGTCCCAATAGTTTCACAGATGTCCCAATAGTTTCACAGATGTCCCAATAGTTTCCCATATGTCCCATTAGTTTCACAGATGACCCCATAGTTTCACAGATCTCCCAATAGTTTCACAGATGTCCCAATAGTTTCACCTATGTCCCATTTGTTTCACAGATGTCCCCATAGTTTCACAGATGTCCCAATAGTTTCACAGATGTACCAGTAGTTTCGCAGATGTCCCAATAGTTTCACAGATGTCCCAATAGTTTCACAGATGTCCCAGAAGTTTTACAGACATCCCAGTAGGTTAACAGATGTCCCGATAGTTTCACAGATTTCCCAATAGTTTCACATATGTACCAGTAGTTTTACACATTTCCCAATAGTTTCACATATGTCCCATTAGTTTCACAGATGTCCCCATAGTTTCACAGATGTCCCAATAGTTTCCCAGATGTCCCAATAGTTTCACAGATATACCAGTAGTTTAACAGATGTTCCAATAGTTTAACAGATGTCACAGTAGTTTCACAGATGTCCCAGTAGTTTCACAGATGTCCCAGTAGTTTCACAGATGTCCCAGTAGTTTAACAGATGTCCCAATAGTTTTACAGATGTCCCAGTAGGTTAACAGATGTCCCCATAGTTTCACACATGTCCCACTAGTTTCATAGATGTCCCAATAGTTTCACAGATGTCCCAGTAGGTTAAAAGATGTCCCCATAGTTTCACAGATGTCCCAATAGTTAACAGATGTCCCAGTAGTTTTACAGATATCCCAGTAGGTTAACAGATGTCCCCATAGTTTCACAGATGTCCCACTAGTTTCATAGATGTGCCAATAGTTTCACAGATGTCCAGGAAGGTTAACAGATGTCCCCATAGTTTCACAGATGTCCCAATAGTTAACAGATGTCCCAGTAGTTTTACAGATATCCCAGTAGGTTAACAGATGTCCCCATAGTTTCACAGATGTACCAGTAGTTTCACAGATGTCCCAATAGTTTCACAGATGTCCCAATAGTTTCACAGATTTCCCAATAGTTTCACATATGTCCCAGTAGTTTTACACATTTCCCAATAGTTTCACATATGTCCCATTAGTTTCACAGATGTCCCCATAGTTTCACAGATGTGCCAATAGTTTCCCAGATGTCCCAATAGTATCACAGATGTACCAGTAGTTTAACAGATGTTCCAATAGTTTAACAGATGTCCCAGTAGTTTCACAGATGTCCCAGTAGTTTCACAGATGTCACAGTAGTTTCACAGATGTCCCAGTAGTTTAACAGATGTCCCAATAGTTTCACAGATGTCCCAGTAGGTTAACAGATGTCCCGATAGTTTCACAGATGTCCAAGTAGTTTCACAGATGTCCCAGTAGTTTCACAGATGTCCCAATAGTTTCACAGATGTACCAGTAGTTTCACAGATGTCCCAATAGTTTCACAGATGTCCCAATAGTTTCACAGATGTCCCAGAAGTTTTACAGACATCCCAGTAGGTTAACAGATGTCCCGATAGGTTCACAGATGTACCAGTAGTTTCACAGATCTCCCAATAGTTTCACATATGTCCCATTAGTTTCACAGATGTCCCCATAGTTTCACAGATGTCCCAATAGTTTAACAGATGTCCCAGTAGTTTTACAGATGTCCCAGTAGGTTCACATATGTCCCAGTAGTTTTACAGATGTCCCAGTAGTTTCACAGATGTCCCAGTAGTTTCACAGATGTCCCAGTAGGTTAACAGATGTCCCCATAGTTTCGCAGATGTCCCAATAGTTAACAGATGTCCCAGTAGTTTTACAGATATCCCAGTAGGTTATCAGATGTCCCCATAGTTTCACAGATGTACCAGTAGTTTTACACATTTCCCAATAGTTTCACATATGTCCCATTAGTTTCACAGATGTCCCCATAGTTTCACAGATGTCCCAATAGTTTCCCAGATGTCCCAATAGTTTCACAGATGTACCAGTAGTTTAACAGATGTTCCAATAGTTTAACAGATGTCCCAGTAGTTTCACAGATGTCTCAATAGTTTCACAGATGTCCCAGTAGGTTCACAGATGGCCCAGTAGGATAACAGATGTCCCCATAGTTTCACAGATGTCCCACTAGTTTCATAGATGTCCCAATAGTTTCACAGATGTCCGCATAGTTTCACAGATGTACCAGTAGTTTCACAGATGTCCCAATAGTTTCACAGATGTACCAGTAGTTTCACAGATCTCCCAATAGTTTCACATACGTCCCATTAGTTTCACAGATGTCCCCATAGTTTCACAGATGTCCCAATAGTTTAACAGATGTCCCAGTAGTTTTACAGATGTCCCAGTAGTTTCACACATGTCCCAGTAGTTTCACAGATGCCCCAATAGTTTCACATATGTCCCATTAGTTTCACAGATGACCCCATAGTTTCACAGATGTCCCAATAGTTTCACAGATGTCCCAATAGTTTCACCTATGTCCCATTTGTTTCACAGATGTCCCCATAGTTTCACATATGTCCCAATAGTTTCACAGATGTACCAGTAGTTTCACGGATGTCCCAATAGTTTCACAGATGTCCCAATAGTTTCACAGATGTCCCAGAAGTTTTACAGACATCCCAGTAGGTTAACAGATGTCCCGATAGGTTCACAGATGTACCAGTAGTTTCACAGATCTCCCAATAGTTTCACATATGTCCCATTAGTTTCACAGATGTCCCCATAGTTTCACAGATGTCCCAATAGTTTAACAGATGTCCCAGTAGTTTTACAGATGTCCCAGTAGGTTCACATATGTCCCAGTAGTTTTACAGATGTCCCAGTAGTTTCACAGATGTCCCAGTAGTTTCACAGATGTCCCAGTAGGTTAACAGATGTCCCCATAGTTTTGCAGATGTCCCAATAGTTAACAGATGTCCCAGTAGTTTTACAGATATCCCAGTAGGTTATCAGATGTCCCCATAGTTTCACAGATGTACCAGTAGTTTTACACATTTCCCAATAGTTTCACATATGTCCCATTAGTTTCACAGATGTCCCCATAGTTTCACAGATGTCCCAATAGTTTCCCAGATGTCCCACTAGTTTCACAGATGTACCAGTAGTTTAACAGATGTTCCAATAGTTTAACAGATGTCCCAGTAGTTTCACAGATGTCTCAGTAGTTTCACAGATGTCCCAGTAGTTTCACAGATGGCCCAGTAGGATAACAGATGTCCCCATAGTTTCACAGATGTCCCACTAGTTTCATAGATGTCCCAATAGTTTCACAGATGTCCGCATAGTTTCACAGATGTACCAGTAGTTTCACAGATGTCCCAATAGTTTCACAGATGTCCCAATAGTTTCACAGATGTCCCAATAGTTTCACATATGTCCCATTAGTTTCACAGATGACCCCATAGTTTCACAGATGTCCCAATAGTTTCACAGATGTCCCAATAGTTTCACCTATGTCCCATTTGTTTCACAGATGTCCCCATAGTTTCACAGATGTCCCAATAGTTTCACAGATGTACCAGTAGTTTCACAGATGTCCCAATAGTTTCACAGATGTCCCAATAGTTTCACAGATGTCCCAGAAGTTTTACAGACATCCCAGTAGGTTAACAGATGTCCCGATAGTTTCACAGATGTACCAGTAGTTTCACAGATCTCCCAATAGTTTCACATACGTCCCATTAGTTTCACAGATGTCCCCATAGTTTCACAGATGTCCCAATAGTTTAACAGATGTCCCAGTAGTTTTACAGATGTCCCAGTAGTTTCACACATGTCCCAGTAGTTTCACAGATGCCCCAATAGTTTCACATATGTCCCATTAGTTTCACAGATGACCCCATAGTTTCACAGATGTCCCAATAGTTTCACAGATGTCCCAATAGTTTCACCTATGTCCCATTTGTTTCACAGATGTCCCCATAGTTTCACATATGTCCCAATAGTTTCACAGATGTACCAGTAGTTTCACGGATGTCCCAATAGTTTCACAGATGTCCCAATAGTTTCACAGATGTCCCAGAAGTTTTACAGACATCCCAGTAGGTTAACAGATGTCCCGATAGTTTCACAGATGTACCAGTAGTTTCACAGATCTCCCAATAGTTTCACATACGTCCCATTAGTTTCACAGATGTCCCCATAGTTTCACAGATGTCCCAATAGTTTAACAGATGTCCCAGTAGTTTTACAGATGTCCCAGTAGTTTCACACATGTCCCAGTAGTTTCACAGATGCCCCAATAGTTTCACATATGTCCCATTAGTTTCACAGATGACCCCATAGTTTCACAGATGTCCCAATAGTTTCACAGATGTCCCAATAGTTTCACCTATGTCCCATTTGTTTCACAGATGTCCCCATAGTTTCACAGATGTCCCAATAGTTTCACAGATGTACCAGTAGTTTCACGGATGTCCCAATAGTTTCACAGATGTCCCAATAGTTTCACAGATGTCCCAGAAGTTTTACAGACATCCCAGTAGGTTAACAGATGTCCCGATAGTTTCACAGATGTACCAGTAGTTTCACAGATCTCCCAATAGTTTCACATATGTCCCATTAGTTTCACAGATGTCCCCATAGTTTCACAGATGTCCCAATAGTTTAACAGATGTCCCAGTAGTTTTACAGATGTCCCAGTAGTTTCACACATGTCCCAGTAGTTTCACAGACGCCCCAATAGTTTCACATATGTCCCATTAGTTTTACAGATGTCCCCATAGTTTCACAGATGTCCCAGTAGTTTAACAGATGTCCCAATATTTTCACAGATTTCCCTATAGTTTCACATATGTACCAGTAGTTTTACACATTTCCCAATAGTTTCACATATGTCCCATTAGTTTCACAGATGTCCCCATAGTTTCACAGATGTCCCAATAGTTTAACAGATGTCCCAGTAGTTTTACAGATGTCCCAGTAGGTTCACATATGTCCCAGTAGTTTTACAGATGTCCCAGTAGTTTCACAGATGTCCCAGTAGTTTCACAGATGTCCCAGTAGGTTAACAGATGTCCCCATAGTTTCGCAGATGTCCCAATAGTTAACAGATGTCCCAGTAGTTTTACAGATATCCCAGTAGGTTATCAGATGTCCCCATAGTTTCACAGATGTACCAGTAGTTTTACACATTTCCCAATAGTTTCACATATGTCCCATTAGTTTCACAGATGTCCCCATAGTTTCACAGATGTCCCAATAGTTTCCCAGATGTCCCAATAGTTTCACAGATGTACCAGTAGTTTAACAGATGTTCCAATAGTTTAACAGATGTCCCAGTAGTTTCACAGATGTCTCAGTAGTTTCACAGATGTCCCAGTAGTTTCACAGATGGCCCAGTAGGATAACAGATGTCCCCATAGTTTCACAGATGTCCCAGTAGGTTAACAGATATCCCCATAGTTTCACAGATGTACCAGTAGTTTCACAGATGTCCCAATAGTTTCACAGATGTCCCAATAGTTTCACAGATGTCCCAATAGTTTTCCATATGTCCCATTAGTTTCACAGATGACCCCATAGTTTCACAGATCTCCCAATAGTTTCACAGATGTCCCAATAGTTTCACCTATGTCCCATTTGTTTCACAGATGTCCCCATAGTTTCACAGATGTCCCAATAGTTTCACAGATGTACCAGTAGTTTCGCAGATGTCCCAATAGTTTCACAGATGTCCCAATAGTTTCACAGATGTCCCAGAAGTTTTACAGACATCCCAGTAGGTTAACAGATGTCCCGATAGTTTCACAGATTTCCCAATAGTTTCACATATGTACCAGTAGTTTTACACATTTCCCAATAGTTTCACATATGTCCCATTAGTTTCACAGATGTCCCCATAGTTTCACAGATGTCCCAATAGTTTCCCAGATGTCCCAATAGTTTCACAGATACACCAGTAGTTTAACAGATGTTCCAATAGTTTAACAGATGTCACAGTAGTTTCACAGATGTCCCAGTAGTTTCACAGATGTCCCAGTAGTTTCACAGATGTCCCAGTAGTTTAACAGATGTCCCAATAGTTTTACAGATGTCCCAGTAGGTTAACAGATGTCCCCATAGTTTCACAGATGTCCCACTAGTTTCATAGATGTCCCAATAGTTTCACAGATGTCCCAGTAGGTTAAAAGATGTCCCCATAGTTTCACAGATGTCCCAATAGTTAACAGATGTCCCAGTAGTTTTACAGATATCCCAGTAGGTTAACAGATGTCCCCATAGTTTCACAGATGTCCCACTAGTTTCATAGATGTGCCAATAGTTTCACAGATGTCCAGGAAGGTTAACAGATGTCCCCATAGTTTCACAGATGTCCCAATAGTTAACAGATGTCCCAGTAGTTTTACAGATATCCCAGTAGGTTAACAGATGTCCCCATAGTTTCACAGATGTACCAGTAGTTTCACAGATGTCCCAATAGTTTCACAGATGTCCCAATAGTTTCACAGATTTCCCAATAGTTTCACATATGTCCCAGTAGTTTTACACATTTCCCAATAGTTTCACATATGTCCTATTAGTTTCACAGATGTCCCCATAGTTTCACAGATGTGCCAATAGTTTCCCAGATGTCCCAATAGTATCACAGATGTACCAGTAGTTTAACAGATGTTCCAATAGTTTAACAGATGTCCCAGTAGTTTCACAGATGTCCCAGTAGTTTCACAGATGTCACAGTAGTTTCACAGATGTCCCAGTAGTTTAACAGATGTCCCAATAGTTTCACAGATGTCCCAGTAGGTTAACAGATGTCCCGATAGTTTCACAGATGTCCCAGTAGTTTCACAGATGTCCCAGTAGTTTCACAGATGTCCCAATAGTTTCACAGATGTACCAGTAGTTTCACAGATGTCCCAATAGTTTCACAGATGTCCCAATAGTTTCACAGATGTCCCAGAAGTTTTACAGACATCCCAGTAGGTTAACAGATGTCCCGATAGTTTCACAGATGTACCAGTAGTTTCACAGATCTCCCAATAGTTTCACATATGTCCCATTAGTTTCACAGATGTCCCCATAGTTTCACAGATGTCCCAATAGTTTAACAGATGTCCCAGTAGTTTTACAGATGTCCCAGTAGTTTCACACATGTCCCAGTAGTTTCACAGACGCCCCAATAGTTTCACATATGTCCCATTAGTTTTACAGATGTCCCCATAGTTTCACAGATGTCCCAGTAGTTTAACAGATGTCCCAATAGTTTCACAGAATTCCCAATAGTTTCACATATGTACCAGTAGTTTTACACATTTCCCAATAGTTTCACATATGTCCCATTAGATTCACAGATGTCCACATAGTTTCACAGATGTCCCAATAGTTTCCCAGATGTCCCAATAGTTTCACAGATGTAACAGTAGTTTAACAAATGTCCCAGTAGTTTCACAGATGTCCCAGTAGTTTCACAGATGTTCCAGTAGTTTCACAGATGTCCCAGTAGTTTAACAGATGTCAGAATAGTTTCACAGATGTCCCAGTAGGTTAACAGATATCCCCATAGTTTCACAGATGTACCAGTAGTTTCACAGATGTCCCAATAGTTTCACAGATGTCCCAATAGTTTCACAGATGTCCCAATAGTTTCCCATATGTCCCATTAGTTTCACAGATGACCCCATAGTTTCACAGATCTCCCAATAGTTTCACAGATGTCCCAATAGTTTCACAGATGTACCAGTAGTTTCGCAGATGTCCCAATAGTTTCACAGATGTCCCAATAGTTTCACAGATGTCCCAGAAGTTTTACAGACATCCCAGTAGGTTAACAGATGTCCCGATAGTTTCACAGATTTCCCAATAGTTTCACATATGTACCAGTAGTTTTACACATTTCCCAATAGTTTCACATATGTCCCATTAGTTTCACAGATGTCCCCATAGTTTCACAGATGTCCCAATAGTTTCCCAGATGTCCCAATAGTTTCACAGATATACCAGTAGTTTAACAGATGTTCCAATAGTTTAACAGATGTCACAGTAGTTTCACAGATGTCCCAGTAGTTTCACAGATGTCCCAGTAGTTTCACAGATGTCCCAGTAGTTTAACAGATGTCCCAATAGTTTTACAGATGTCCCAGTAGGTTAACAGATGTCCCCATAGTTTCACACAAGTCCCACTAGTTTCATAGATGTCCCAATAGTTTCACAGATGTCCCAGTAGGTTAAAAGATGTCCCCATAGTTTCACAGATGTCCCAATAGTTAACAGATGTCCCAGTAGTTTTACAGATATCCCAGTAGGTTAACAGATGTCCCCATAGTTTCACAGATGTCCCACTAGTTTCATAGATGTGCCAATAGTTTCACAGATGTCCAGGAAGGTTAACAGATGTCCCCATAGTTTCACAGATGTCCCAATAGTTAACAGATGTCCCAGTAGTTTTACAGATATCCCAGTAGGTTAACAGATGTCCCCATAGTTTCACAGATGTACCAGTAGTTTCACAGATGTCCCAATAGTTTCACAGATGTCCCAATAGTTTCACAGATTTCCCAATAGTTTCACATATGTCCCAGTAGTTTTACACATTTCCCAATAGTTTCACATATGTCCCATTAGTTTCACAGATGTCCCCATAGTTTCACAGATGTGCCAATAGTTTCCCAGATGTCCCAATAGTATCACAGATGTACCAGTAGTTTAACAGATGTTCCAATAGTTTAACAGATGTCCCAGTAGTTTCACAGATGTCCCAGTAGTTTCACAGATGTCACAGTAGTTTCACAGATGTCCCAGTAGTTTAACAGATGTCCCAATAGTTTCACAGATGTCCCAGTAGGTTAACAGATGTCCCGATAGTTTCACAGATGTCCAAGTAGTTTCACAGATGTCCCAGTAGTTTCACAGATGTCCCAATAGTTTCACAGATGTACCAGTAGTTTCACAGATGTCCCAATAGTTTCACAGATGTCCCAATAGTTTCACAGATGTCCCAGAAGTTTTACAGACATCCCAGTAGGTTAACAGATGTCCCGATAGGTTCACAGATGTACCAGTAGTTTCACAGATCTCCCAATAGTTTCACATATGTCCCATTAGTTTCACAGATGTCCCCATAGTTTCACAGATGTCCCAATAGTTTAACAGATGTCCCAGTAGTTTTACAGATGTCCCAGTAGGTTCACATATGTCCCAGTAGTTTTACAGATGTCCCAGTAGTTTCACAGATGTCCCAGTAGTTTCACAGATGTCCCAGTAGGTTAACAGATGTCCCCATAGTTTCGCAGATGTCCCAATAGTTAACAGATGTCCCAGTAGTTTTACAGATATCCCAGTAGGTTATCAGATGTCCCCATAGTTTCACAGATGTACCAGTAGTTTTACACATTTCCCAATAGTTTCACATATGTCCCATTAGTTTCACAGATGTCCCCATAGTTTCACAGATGTCCCAATAGTTTCCCAGATGTCCCAATAGTTTCACAGATGTACCAGTAGTTTAACAGATGTTCCAATAGTTTAACAGATGTCCCAGTAGTTTCACAGATGTCTCAATAGTTTCACAGATGTCCCAGTAGGTTCACAGATGGCCCAGTAGGATAACAGATGTCCCCATAGTTTCACAGATGTCCCACTAGTTTCATAGATGTCCCAATAGTTTCACAGATGTCCGCATAGTTTCACAGATGTACCAGTAGTTTCACAGATGTCCCAATAGTTTCACAGATGTACCAGTAGTTTCACAGATCTCCCAATAGTTTCACATACGTCCCATTAGTTTCACAGATGTCCCCATAGTTTCACAGATGTCCCAATAGTTTAACAGATGTCCCAGTAGTTTTACAGATGTCCCAGTAGTTTCACACATGTCCCAGTAGTTTCACAGATGCCCCAATAGTTTCACATATGTCCCATTAGTTTCACAGATGACCCCATAGTTTCACAGATGTCCCAATAGTTTCACAGATGTCCCAATAGTTTCACCTATGTCCCATTTGTTTCACAGATGTCCCCATAGTTTCACATATGTCCCAATAGTTTCACAGATGTACCAGTAGTTTCACGGATGTCCCAATAGTTTCACAGATGTCCCAATAGTTTCACAGATGTCCCAGAAGTTTTACAGACATCCCAGTAGGTTAACAGATGTCCCGATAGGTTCACAAATGTACCAGTAGTTTCACAGATCTCCCAATAGTTTCACATATGTCCCATTAGTTTCACAGATGTCCCCATAGTTTCACAGATGTCCCAATAGTTTAACAGATGTCCCAGTAGTTTTACAGATGTCCCAGTAGGTTCACATATGTCCCAGTAGTTTTACAGATGTCCCAGTAGTTTCACAGATGTCCCAGTAGTTTCACAGATGTCCCAGTAGGTTAACAGATGTCCCCATAGTTTCGCAGATGTCCCAATAGTTAACAGATGTCCCAGTAGTTTTACAGATATCCCAGTAGGTTATCAGATGTCCCCATAGTTTCACAGATGTACCAGTAGTTTTACACATTTCCCAATAGTTTCACATATGTCCCATTAGTTTCACAGATGTCCCCATAGTTTCACAGATGTCCCAATAGTTTCCCAGATGTCCCAATAGTTTCACAGATGTACCAGTAGTTTAACAGATGTTCCAATAGTTTAACAGATGTCCCAGTAGTTTCACAGATGTCTCAGTAGTTTCACAGATGTCCCAGTAGTTTCACAGATGGCCCAGTAGGATAACAGATGTCCCCCTAGTTTCACAGATGTCCCACTAGTTTCATAGATGTCCCAATAGTTTCACAGATGTCCGCATAGTTTCACAGATGTACCAGTAGTTTCACAGATGTCCCAATAGTTTCACAGATGTCCCAATAGTTTCACAGATGTCCCAATAGTTTCACATATGTCCCATTAGTTTCACAGATGACCCCATAGTTTCACAGATGTCCCAATAGTTTCACAGATGTCCCAATAGTTTCACCTATGTCCCATTTGTTTCACAGATGTCCCCATAGTTTCACAGATGTCCCAATAGTTTCACAGATGTACCAGTAGTTTCACAGATGTCCCAATAGTTTCACAGATGTCCCAATAGTTTCACAGATGTCCCAGAAGTTTTACAGACATCCCAGTAGGTTAACAGATGTCCCGATAGTTTCACAGATGTACCAGTAGTTTCACAGATCTCCCAATAGTTTCACATACGTCCCATTAGTTTCACAGATGTCCCCATAGTTTCACAGATGTCCCAATAGTTTAACAGATGTCCCAGTAGTTTTACAGATGTCCCAGTAGTTTCACACATGTCCCAGTAGTTTCACAGATGCCCCAATAGTTTCACATATGTCCCATTAGTTTCACAGATGACCCCATAGTTTCACAGATGTCCCAATAGTTTCACAGATGTCCCAATAGTTTCACCTATGTCCCATTTGTTTCACAGATGTCCCCATAGTTTCACATATGTCCCAATAGTTTCACAGATGTACCAGTAGTTTCACGGATGTCCCAATAGTTTCACAGATGTCCCAATAGTTTCACAGATGTCCCAGAAGTTTTACAGACATCCCAGTAGGTTAACAGATGTCCCGATAGTTTCACAGATGTACCAGTAGTTTCACAGATCTCCCAATAGTTTCACATACGTCCCATTAGTTTCACAGATGTCCCCATAGTTTCACAGATGTCCCAATAGTTTAACAGATGTCCCAGTAGTTTTACAGATGTCCCAGTAGTTTCACACATGTCCCAGTAGTTTCACAGATGCCCCAATAGTTTCACATATGTCCCATTAGTTTCACAGATGACCCCATAGTTTCACAGATGTCCCAATAGTTTCACAGATGTCCCAATAGTTTCACCTATGTCCCATTTGTTTCACAGATGTCCCCATAGTTTCACAGATGTCCCAATAGTTTCACAGATGTACCAGTAGTTTCACGGATGTCCCAATAGTTTCACAGATGTCCCAATAGTTTCACAGATGTCCCAGAAGTTTTACAGACATCCCAGTAGGTTAACAGATGTCCCGATAGTTTCACAGATGTACCAGTAGTTTCACAGATCTCCCAATAGTTTCACATATGTCCCATTAGTTTCACAGATGTCCCCATAGTTTCACAGATGTCCCAATAGTTTAACAGATGTCCCAGTAGTTTTACAGATGTCCCAGTAGTTTCACACATGTCCCAGTAGTTTCACAGATGCCCCAATAGTTTCACATATGTCCCATTAGTTTTACAGATGTCCCCATAGTTTCACAGATGTCCCAGTAGTTTAACAGATGTCCCAATATTTTCACAGATTTCCCTATAGTTTCACATATGTACCAGTAGTTTTACACATTTCCCAATAGTTTCACATATGTCCCATTAGTTTCACAGATGTCCCCATAGTTTCACAGATGTCCCAATAGTTTAACAGATGTCCCAGTAGTTTTACAGATGTCCCAGTAGGTTCACATATGTCCCAGTAGTTTTACAGATGTCCCAGTAGTTTCACAGATGTCCCAGTAGTTTCACAGATGTCCCAGTAGGTTAACAGATGTCCCCATAGTTTCGCAGATGTCCCAATAGTTAACAGATGTCCCAGTAGTTTTACAGATATCCCAGTAGGTTATCAGATGTCCCCATAGTTTCACAGATGTACCAGTAGTTTTACACATTTCCCAATAGTTTCACATATGTCTCATTAGTTTCACAGATGTCCCCATAGTTTCACAGATGTCCCAATAGTTTCCCAGATGTCCCAATAGTTTCACAGATGTACCAGTAGTTTAACAGATGTTCCAATAGTTTAACAGATGTCCCAGTAGTTTCCCAGATGTCTCAGTAGTTTCACAGATGTCCCAGTAGTTTCACAGATGGCCCAGTAGGATAACAGATGTCCCCATAGTTTCACAGATGTCCCACTAGTTTCATAGATGTCCCAATAGTTTCACAGATGTCCGCATAGTTTCACAGATGTACCAGTAGTTTCACAGATGTCCCAATAGTTTCACAGATGTCCCAATAGTTTCACAGATGTCCCAATAGTTTCACATATGTCCCATTAGTTTCACAGATGACCCCATAGTTTCACAGATGTCCCAATAGTTTCACAGATGTCCCAATAGTTTCACCTATGTCCCATTTGTTTCACAGATGTCCCCATAGTTTCACAGATGTCCCAATAGTTTCACAGATGTACCAGTAGTTTCACAGATGTCCCAATAGTTTCACAGATGTCCCAATAGTTTCACAGATGTCCCAGAAGTTTTACAGACATCCCAGTAGGTTAACAGATGTCCCGATAGTTTCACAGATGTACCAGTAGTTTCACAGATCTCCCAATAGTTTCACATACGTCCCATTAGTTTCACAGATGTCCCCATAGTTTCACAGATGTCCCAATAGTTTAACAGATGTCCCAGTAGTTTTACAGATGTCCCAGTAGTTTCACACATGTCCCAGTAGTTTCACAGATGCCCCAATAGTTTCACATATGTCCCATTAGTTTCACAGATGACCCCATAGTTTCACAGATGTCCCAATAGTTTCACAGATGTCCCAATAGTTTCACCTATGTCCCATTTGTTTCACAGATGTCCCCATAGTTTCACATATGTCCCAATAGTTTCACAGATGTACCAGTAGTTTCACGGATGTCCCAATAGTTTCACAGATGTCCCAATAGTTTCACAGATGTCCCAGAAGTTTTACAGACATCCCAGTAGGTTAACAGATGTCCCGATAGTTTCACAGATGTACCAGTAGTTTCACAGATCTCCCAATAGTTTCACATACGTCCCATTAGTTTCACAGATGTCCCCATAGTTTCACAGATGTCCCAATAGTTTAACAGATGTCCCAGTAGTTTTACAGATGTCCCAGTAGTTTCACACATGTCCCAGTAGTTTCACAGATGCCCCAATAGTTTCACATATGTCCCATTAGTTTCACAGATGACCCCATAGTTTCACAGATGTCCCAATAGTTTCACAGATGTCCCAATAGTTTCACCTATGTCCCATTTGTTTCACAGATGTCCCCATAGTTTCACAGATGTCCCAATAGTTTCACAGATGTACCAGTAGTTTCACGGATGTCCCAATAGTTTCACAGATGTCCCAATAGTTTCACAGATGTCCCAGAAGTTTTACAGACATCCCAGTAGGTTAACAGATGTCCCGATAGTTTCACAGATGTACCAGTAGTTTCACAGATCTCCCAATAGTTTCACATATGTCCCATTAGTTTCACAGATGTCCCCATAGTTTCACAGATGTCCCAATAGTTTAACAGATGTCCCAGTAGTTTTACAGATGTCCCAGTAGTTTCACACATGTCCCAGTAGTTTCACAGACGCCCCAATAGTTTCACATATGTCCCATTAGTTTTACAGATGTCCCCATAGTTTCACAGATGTCCCAGTAGTTTAACAGATGTCCCAATATTTTCACAGATTTCCCTATAGTTTCACATATGTACCAGTAGTTTTACACATTTCCCAATAGTTTCACATATGTCCCATTAGTTTCACAGATGTCCCCATAGTTTCACAGATGTCCCAATAGTTTCCCAGATGTCCCAATAGTTTCACAGATTTACCAGTAGTTTAACAGATGTTCCAATAGTTTAACAGATGTCCCAGTAGTTTCACAGATGTCCCAGTAGTTTCACAGATGTCCCAGTAGTTTCACATATGTCCCAGTAGTTTAACAGATGTCCCAATAGTTTCACATATGTCCCAGTAGGTTAACAGATGTCCCCATAGTTTCACAGATGTCCCACTAGTTTCATAGATGTGCCAATAGTTTCACAGATGTCCCAGTAGGTTAACAGATGTCCCCATAGTTTCACAGATGTCCCAATAGTTAACAGATGTCCCAGTAGTTTTACAGATATCCCAGTAGGTTAACAGATGTCCCCATAGTTTCACAGATGTACCAGTAGTTTCACAGATGTCCCAATAGTTTCACAGATGTCCCAATAGTTTCACAGATTTCCCAATAGTTTCACATATGTCCCAGTAGTTTTACACATTTCCCAATAGTTTCACATATGTCCCATTAGTTTCACAGATGTCCCCATAGTTTCACAGATGTGCCAATAGTTTCCCAGATGTCCCAAAAGTTTCACAGATGTACCAGTAGTTTAACAGATGTTCCAATAGTTTAACAGATGTCCCAGTAGTTTCACAGATGTCCCAATAGTTTCACAGATGTCCCAGTAGGTTAACAGATGTCCCAGTAGTTTCACAGATGTCCCAATAGTTTCACAGATATACCAGTAGTTTCACAGATGTCCCAATAGTTTCACAGATGTCCCAGAAGTTTTACAGACATCCCAGTAGGTTAACAGATGTCCCGATAGTTTCACAGATGTACCAGTAGTTTCACAAATCTCCCAATAGTTTCACATATGTCCCATTAGTTTCACAGATGTCCCCATAGTTTCACAGATGTCCCAATAGTTTAACAGATGTCCCAGTAGTTTTACAGATGTCCCAGTAGTTTCACACATGTCCCAGTAGTTTCACAGACGCCCCCATAGTTTCACATATGTCCCATTAGTTTTACAGATGTCCCCATAGTTTCACAGATGTCCCAGTAGTTTAACAGATGTCCCAATAGTTTCACAGATTTCCCAATAGTTTCACATATGTACCAGTAGTTTTACACATTTCCCAATAGTTTCACATATGTCCCATTAGTTTCACAGATGTCCACATAGTTTCCCAGATGTCCCAATAGTTTCACAGATGTAACAGTAGTTTAACAGATGTTCCAATAGATTAACAGATGTCCCAGTAGTTTAACAGATGTTCCAATAGTTTAACAGATGTCCCAGTAGTTTCACAGATGTCCCAGTAGTTTCACAGATGTCCACATAGTTTCACAGATGTCCCAATAGTTTCCCAGATGTCCCAATAATTTCACAGATGTACCAGTAGTTTAACAGATGTTCCAATAGTTACACAGATGTCCCAGTAGTTTCAGAGATGTCTCAGTAGTTTCACAGATGTCCCAGTAGTTTCACAGATGGCCCAGTAGGATAACAGATGTCCCCATAGTTTCACAGATGTCCCACTAGTTTCATAGATGACCCAATAGTTTCACAGATGTCCGCATAGTTTCACAGATGTACCAGTAGTTTCACAGATGTCCCAATAGTTTCACAGATGTCCCAATAGTTTCACAGATGTCCCAATAGTTTCACATATGTCCCATTAGTTTCACAGATGACCCCATAGTTTCACAGATGTCCCAATAGTTTCACAGATGTCCCAGTAGTTTCACAGATGTCCCAGTAGTTTCACATATGTCCCAGTAGTTTAACAGATGTCCCAATAGTTTCACATATGTCCCAGTAGGTTAACAGATGTCCCCATAGTTTCACAGATGTCCCACTAGTTTCATAGATGTGCCAATAGTTTCACAGATGTCCCAGTAGGTTAACAGATGTCCCCATAGTTTCACAGATGTCCCAATAGTTAACAGATGTCCCAGTAGTTTTACAGATATCCCAGTAGGTTAACAGATGTCCCCATAGTTTCACAGATGTACCAGTAGTTTCACAGATGTCCCAATAGTTTCACAGATGTCCCAATAGTTTCACAGATTTCCCAATAGTTTCACATATGTCCCAGTAGTTTTACACATTTCCCAATAGTTTCACATATGTCCCATTAGTTTCACAGATGTCCCCATAGTTTCACAGATGTGCCAATAGTTTCCCAGATGTCCCAAAAGTTTCACAGATGTACCAGTAGTTTAACAGATGTTCCAATAGTTTAACAGATGTCCCAGTAGTTTCACAGATGTCCCAATAGTTTCACAGATGTCCCAGTAGGTTAACAGATGTCCCAGTAGTTTCACAGATGTCCCAATAGTTTCACAGATATACCAGTAGTTTCACAGATGTCCCAATAGTTTCACAGATGTCCCAGAAGTTTTACAGACATCCCAGTAGGTTAACAGATGTCCCGATAGTTTCACAGATGTACCAGTAGTTTCACAAATCTCCCAATAGTTTCACATATGTCCCATTAGTTTCACAGATGTCCCCATAGTTTCACAGATGTCCCAATAGTTTAACAGATGTCCCAGTAGTTTTACAGATGTCCCAGTAGTTTCACACATGTCCCAGTAGTTTCACAGACGCCCCCATAGTTTCACATATGTCCCATTAGTTTTACAGATGTCCCCATAGTTTCACAGATGTCCCAGTAGTTTAACAGATGTCCCAATAGTTTCACAGATTTCCCAATAGTTTCACATATGTACCAGTAGTTTTACACATTTCCCAATAGTTTCACATATGTCCCATTAGTTTCACAGATGTCCACATAGTTTCCCAGATGTCCCAATAGTTTCACAGATGTAACAGTAGTTTAACAGATGTTCCAATAGATTAACAGATGTCCCAGTAGTTTAACAGATGTTCCAATAGTTTAACAGATGTCCCAGTAGTTTCACAGATGTCCCAGTAGTTTCACAGATGTCCACATAGTTTCACAGATGTCCCAATAGTTTCCCAGATGTCCCAATAATTTCACAGATGTACCAGTAGTTTAACAGATGTTCCAATAGTTACACAGATGTCCCAGTAGTTTCACAGATGTCTCAGTAGTTTCACAGATGTCCCAGTAGTTTCACAGATGGCCCAGTAGGATAACAGATGTCCCCATAGTTTCACAGATGTCCCACTAGTTTCATAGATGACCCAATAGTTTCACAGATGTCCGCATAGTTTCACAGATGTACCAGTAGTTTCACAGATGTCCCAATAGTTTCACAGATGTCCCAATAGTTTCACAGATGTCCCAATAGTTTCACATATGTCCCATTAGTTTCACAGATGACCCCATAGTTTCACAGATGTCCCAATAGTTTCACAGATGTCCCAATAGTTTCACCTATGTCCCATTTGTTTCACAGATGTCCCCATAGTTTCACAGATGTCCCAATAGTTTCACAGATGTACCAGTAGTTTCACAGATGTCCCAATAGTTTCACAGATGTCCCAATAGTTTCACAGATGTCCCAGAAGTTTTACAGACATCCCAGTAGGTTAACAGATGTCCCGATAGTTTCACAGATGTACCAGTAGTTTCACAGATCTCCCAATAGTTTCACATACGTCCCATTAGTTTCACAGATGTCCCCATAGTTTCACAGATGTCCCAATAGTTTAACAGATGTCCCAGTAGTTTTACAGATGTCCCAGTAGTTTCACACATGTCCCAGTAGTTTCACAGATGCCCCAATAGTTTCACATATGTCCCATTAGTTTCACAGATGACCCCATAGTTTCACAGATGTCCCAATAGTTTCACAGATGTCCCAATAGTTTCACCTATGTCCCATTTGTTTCACAGATGTCGCCATAGTTTCACATATGTCCCAATAGTTTCACAGATGTACCAGTAGTTTCACGGATGTCCCAATAGTTTCACAGATGTCCCAATAGTTTCACAGATGTCCCAGAAGTTTTACAGACATCCCAGTAGTTTAACAGATGTCCCGATAGGTTCACAGATGTACCAGTAGTTTCACAGATCTCCCAATAGTTTCACATATGTCCCATTAGTTTCACAGATGTCCCCATAGTTTCACAGATGTCCCAATAGTTTAACAGATGTCCCAGTAGTTTTACAGATGTCCCAGTAGGTTCACATATGTCCCAGTAGTTTTACAGATGTCCCAGTAGTTTCACAGATGTCCCAGTAGTTTCACAGATGTCCCAGTAGGTTAACAGATGTCCCCATAGTTTCGCAGATGTCCCAATAGTTAACAGATGTCCCAGTAGTTTTACAGATATCCCAGTAGGTTATCAGATGTCCCCATAGTTTCACAGATGTACCAGTAGTTTTACACATTTCCCAATAGTTTCACATATGTCCCATTAGTTTCACAGATGTCCCCATAGTTTCACAGATGTCCCAATAGTTTCCCAGATGTCCCAATAGTTTCACAGATGTACCAGTAGTTTAACAGATGTTCCAATAGTTTAACAGATGTCCCAGTAGTTTCACAGATGTCTCAGTAGTTTCACAGATGTCCCAGTAGTTTCACAGATGGCCCAGTAGGATAACAGATGTCCCCATAGTTTCACAGATGTCCCACTAGTTTCATAGATGTCCCAATAGTTTCACAGATGTCCGCATAGTTTCACAGATGTACCAGTAGTTTCATAGATGTCCCAATAGTTTCACAGATGTCCCAATAGTTTCACAGATGTACCAGTAGTTTCACGGATGTCCCAATAGTTTCACAGATGTCCCAATAGTTTCACAGATGTCCCAGAAGTTTTACAGACATCCCAGTAGGTTAACAGATGTCCCGATAGTTTCACAGATGTACCAGTAGTTTCACAGATCTCCCAATAGTTTCACATACGTCCCATTAGTTTCACAGATGTCCCCATAGTTTCACAGATGTCCCAATAGTTTAACAGATGTCCCAGTAGTTTTACAGATGTCCCAGTAGTTTCACACATGTCCCAGTAGTTTCACAGATGCCCCAATAGTTTCACATATGTCCCATTAGTTTCACAGATGACCCCATAGTTTCACAGATGTCCCAATAGTTTCACAGATGTCCCAATAGTTTCACCTATGTCCCATTTGTTTCACAGATGTCCCCATAGTTTCACAGATGTCCCAATAGTTTCACAGATGTACCAGTAGTTTCACGGATGTCCCAATAGTTTCACAGATGTCCCAATAGTTTCACAGATGTCCCAGAAGTTTTACAGACATCCCAGTAGGTTAACAGATGTCCCGATAGTTTCACAGATGTACCAGTAGTTTCACAGATCTCCCAATAGTTTCACATATGTCCCATTAGTTTCACAGATGTCCCCATAGTTTCACAGATGTCCCAATAGTTTAACAGATGTCCCAGTAGTTTTACAGATGTCCCAGTAGTTTCACACATGTCCCAGTAGTTTCACAGACGCCCCAATAGTTTCACATATGTCCCATTAGTTTTACAGATGTCCCCATAGTTTCACAGATGTCCCAGTAGTTTAACAGATGTCCCAATATTTTCACAGATTTCCCTATAGTTTCACATATGTACCAGTAGTTTTACACATTTCCCAATAGTTTCACATATGTCCCATTAGTTTCACAGATGTCCCCATAGTTTCACAGATGTCCCAATAGTTTCCCAGATGTCCCAATAGTTTCACAGATTTACCAGTAGTTTAACAGATGTTCCAATAGTTTAACAGATGTCCCAGTAGTTTCACAGATGTCCCAGTAGTTTCACAGATGTCCCAGTAGTTTCACATATGTCCCAGTAGTTTAACAGATGTCCCAATAGTTTCACAGATGTCCCAGTAGGTTAACAGATGTCCCCATAGTTTCACAGATGTCCCACTAGTTTCATAGATGTGCCAATAGTTTCACAGATGTCCCAGTAGGTTAACAGATGTCCCCATAGTTTCACAGATGTCCCAATAGTTAACAGATGTCCCAGTAGTTTTACAGATATCCCAGTAGGTTAACAGATGTCCCCATAGTTTCACAGATGTACCAGTAGTTTCACAGATGTCCCAATAGTTTCACAGATGTCCCAATAGTTTCACAGATTTCCCAATAGTTTCACATATGTCCCAGTAGTTTTACACATTTCCCAATAGTTTCACATATGTCCCATTAGTTTCACAGATGTCCCCATAGTTTCACAGATGTGCCAATAGTTTCCCAGATGTCCCAAAAGTTTCACAGATGTACCAGTAGTTTAACAGATGTTCCAATAGTTTAACAGATGTCCCAGTAGTTTCACAGATGTCCCAATAGTTTCACAGATGTCCCAGTAGGTTAACAGATGTCCCAGTAGTTTCACAGATGTCCCCATAGTTTCACAGATGTCCCAATAGTTTAACAGATGTCCCAGTAGTTTTACAGATGTCCCAGTAGTTTCACACATGTCCCAGTAGTTTCACAGATGCCCCAATAGTTTCACATATGTCCCATTAGTTTCACAGATGACCCCATAGTTTCACAGATGTCCCAATAGTTTCACAGATGTCCCAATAGTTTCACCTATGTCCCATTTGTTTCACAGATGTCGCCATAGTTTCACATATGTCCCAATAGTTTCACAGATGTACCAGTAGTTTCACGGATGTCCCAATAGTTTCACAGATGTCCCAATAGTTTCACAGATGTCCCAGAAGTTTTACAGACATCCCAGTAGTTTAACAGATGTCCCGATAGGTTCACAGATGTACCAGTAGTTTCACAGATCTCCCAATAGTTTCACATATGTCCCATTAGTTTCACAGATGTCCCCATAGTTTCACAGATGTCCCAATAGTTTAACAGATGTCCCAGTAGTTTTACAGATGTCCCAGTAGGTTCACATATGTCCCAGTAGTTTTACAGATGTCCCAGTAGTTTCACAGATGTCCCAGTAGTTTCACAGATGTCCCAGTAGGTTAACAGATGTCCCCATAGTTTCGCAGATGTCCCAATAGTTAACAGATGTCCCAGTAGTTTTACAGATATCCCAGTAGGTTATCAGATGTCCCCATAGTTTCACAGATGTACCAGTAGTTTTACACATTTCCCAATAGTTTCACATATGTCCCATTAGTTTCACAGATGTCCCCATAGTTTCACAGATGTCCCAATAGTTTCCCAGATGTCCCAATAGTTTCACAGATGTACCAGTAGTTTAACAGATGTTCCAATAGTTTAACAGATGTCCCAGTAGTTTCACAGATGTCTCAGTAGTTTCACAGATGTCCCAGTAGTTTCACAGATGGCCCAGTAGGATAACAGATGTCCCCATAGTTTCACAGATGTCCCACTAGTTTCATAGATGTCCCAATAGTTTCACAGATGTCCGCATAGTTTCACAGATGTACCAGTAGTTTCATAGATGTCCCAATAGTTTCACAGATGTCCCAATAGTTTCACAGATGTACCAGTAGTTTCACGGATGTCCCAATAGTTTCACAGATGTCCCAATAGTTTCACAGATGTCCCAGAAGTTTTACAGACATCCCAGTAGGTTAACAGATGTCCCGATAGTTTCACAGATGTACCAGTAGTTTCACAGATCTCCCAATAGTTTCACATACGTCCCATTAGTTTCACAGATGTCCCCATAGTTTCACAGATGTCCCAATAGTTTAACAGATGTCCCAGTAGTTTTACAGATGTCCCAGTAGTTTCACACATGTCCCAGTAGTTTCACAGATGCCCCAATAGTTTCACATATGTCCCATTAGTTTCACAGATGACCCCATAGTTTCACAGATGTCCCAATAGTTTCACAGATGTCCCAATAGTTTCACCTATGTCCCATTTGTTTCACAGATGTCCCCATAGTTTCACAGATGTCCCAATAGTTTCACAGATGTACCAGTAGTTTCACGGATGTCCCAATAGTTTCACAGATGTCCCAATAGTTTCACAGATGTCCCAGAAGTTTTACAGACATCCCAGTAGGTTAACAGATGTCCCGATAGTTTCACAGATGTACCAGTAGTTTCACAGATCTCCCAATAGTTTCACATATGTCCCATTAGTTTCACAGATGTCCCCATAGTTTCACAGATGTCCCAATAGTTTAACAGATGTCCCAGTAGTTTTACAGATGTCCCAGTAGTTTCACACATGTCCCAGTAGTTTCACAGACGCCCCAATAGTTTCACATATGTCCCATTAGTTTTACAGATGTCCCCATAGTTTCACAGATGTCCCAGTAGTTTAACAGATGTCCCAATATTTTCACAGATTTCCCTATAGTTTCACATATGTACCAGTAGTTTTACACATTTCCCAATAGTTTCACATATGTCCCATTAGTTTCACAGATGTCCCCATAGTTTCACAGATGTCCCAATAGTTTCCCAGATGTCCCAATAGTTTCACAGATTTACCAGTAGTTTAACAGATGTTCCAATAGTTTAACAGATGTCCCAGTAGTTTCACAGATGTCCCAGTAGTTTCACAGATGTCCCAGTAGTTTCACATATGTCCCAGCAGTTTAACAGATGTCCCAATAGTTTCACAGATGTCCCAGTAGGTTAACAGATGTCCCCATAGTTTCACAGATGTCCCACTAGTTTCATAGATGTGCCAATAGTTTCACAGATGTCCCAGTAGGTTAACAGATGTCCCCATAGTTTCACAGATGTCCCAATAGTTAACAGATGTCCCAGTAGTTTTACAGATATCCCAGTAGGTTAACAGATGTCCCCATAGTTTCACAGATGTACCAGTAGTTTCACAGATGTCCCAATAGTTTCACAGATGTCCCAATAGTTTCACAGATTTCCCAATAGTTTCACATATGTCCCAGTAGTTTTACACATTTCCCAATAGTTTCACATATGTCCCATTAGTTTCACAGATGTCCCCATAGTTTCACAGATGTGCCAATAGTTTCCCAGATGTCCCAAAAGTTTCACAGATGTACCAGTAGTTTAACAGATGTTCCAATAGTTTAACAGATGTCCCAGTAGTTTCACAGATGTCCCAATAGTTTCACAGATGTCCCAGTAGGTTAACAGATGTCCCAGTAGTTTCACAGATGTCCCAATAGTTTCACAGATATACCAGTAGTTTCACAGATGTCCCAATAGTTTCACAGATGTCCCAGAAGGTTTACAGACATCCCAGTAGGTTAACAGATGTCCCGATAGTTTCACAGATGTACCAGTAGTTTCACAAATCTCCCAATAGTTTCACATATGTCCCATTAGTTTCACAGATGTCCCCATAGTTTCACAGATGTCCCAATAGTTTAACAGATGTCCCAGTAGTTTTACAGATGTCCCAGTAGTTTCACACATGTCCCAGTAGTTTCACAGACGCCCCAATAGTTTCACATATGTCCCATTAGTTTTACAGATGTCCCCATAGTTTCACAGATGTCCCAGTAGTTTAACAGATGTCCCAATAGTTTCACAGATTTCCCAATAGTTTCACATATGTACCAGTAGTTTTACACATTTCCCAATAGTTTCACATATGTCCCATTAGTTTCACAGATGTCCACATAGTTTCCCAGATGTCCCAATAGTTTCACAGATGTAACAGTAGTTTAACAGATGTTCCAATAGTTTAACAGATGTCCCAGTAGTTTAACAGATGTTCCAATAGTTTAACAGATGTCCCAGTAGTTTCACAGATGTCCCAGTAGTTTCACAGATGTCCACATAGTTTCACAGATGTCCCAATAGTTTCCCAGATGTCCCAATAGTTTCACAGATGTACCAGTAGTTTAACAGATGTTCCAATAGTTACACAGATGTCCCAGTAGTTTCACAGATGTCTCAGTAGTTTCACAGATGTCCCAGTAGTTTCACAGATGGCCCAGTAGGATAACAGATGTCCCCATAGTTTCACAGATGTCCCACTAGTTTCATAGATGTCCCAATAGTTTCACAGATGTCCGCATAGTTTCACAGATGTACCAGTAGTTTCACAGATGTCCCAATAGTTTCACAGATGTCCCAATAGTTTCACAGATGTCCCAATAGTTTCACATATGTCCCATTAGTTTCACAGATGACCCCATAGTTTCACAGATGTCCCAATAGTTTCACAGATGTCCCAATAGTTTCACCTATGTCCCATTTGTTTCACAGATGTCCCCATAGTTTCACAGATGTCCCAATAGTTTCACAGATGTACCAGTAGTTTCACAGATGTCCCAATAGTTTCACAGATGTCCCAATAGTTTCACAGATGTCCCAGAAGTTTTACAGACATCCCAGTAGGTTAACAGATGTCCCGATAGTTTCACAGATGTACCAGTAGTTTCACAGATCTCCCAATAGTTTCACATACGTCCCATTAGTTTCACAGATGTCCCCATAGTTTCACAGATGTCCCAATAGTTTAACAGATGTCCCAGTAGTTTTACAGATGTCCCAGTAGTTTCACACATGTCCCAGTAGTTTCACAGACGCCCCAATAGTTTCACATATGTCCCATTAGTTTTACAGATGTCCCCATAGTTTCACAGATGTCCCCATAATTTCACAGATGTACCAGTAGTTTCACAGATGTCCCAATAGTTTCACAGATGTCCCAATAGTTTCACAGATGTCCCAATAGTTTCACATATGTCCCATTAGTTTCACAGATGACCCCATAGTTTCACAGATGTCCCAATAGTTTCACAGATGTCCCAATAGTTTCACCTATGTCCCATTTGTTTCACAGATGTCCCCATAGTTTCACAGATGTCCCAATAGTTTCACAGATGTACCAGTAGTTTCACGGATGTCCCAATAGTTTCACAGATGTCCCAATAGTTTCACAGATGTCCCAGAAGTTTTACAGACATCCCAGTAGGTTAACAGATGTCCCAATAGTTTCACAGATGTATCAGTAGTTTCACAGATCTCCCAATAGTTTCACATATGTCCCATTAGTTTCACAGATGTCCCCATAGTTTCACAGATGTCCCAATAGTTTAACAGATGTCCCAGTAGTTTTACAGATGTCCCAGTAATTTCACACATGTCCCAGTAGTTTCACAGACGCCCCAATAGTTTCACATATGTCCCATTAGTTTTACAGATGTCCCCATAGTTTCACAGATGTCCCAGTAGTTTAACAGATGTCCCAATAGTTTCACAGATTTCCCTATAGTTTCACATATGTACCAGTAGTTTTACACATTTCCCAATAGTTTCACATATGTCCCATTAGTTTCACAGATGTCCCCATAGTTTCACAGATGTCCCAATAGTTTCCCAGATGTCCCAATAGTTTCACAGATTTACCAGTAGTTTAACAGATGTTCCAATAGTTTAACAGATGTCCCAGTAGTTTCACAGATGTCCCAGTAGTTTCACAGATGTCCCAGTAGTTTCACATATGTCCCAGTAGTTTAACAGATGTCCCAATAGTTTCACAGATGTCCCAGTAGGTTAACAGATGTCCCCATAGTTTCACAGATGTCCCACTAGTTTCATAGATGTGCCAATAGTTTCACAGATGTCCCAGTAGGTTAACAGATGTCCCCATAGTTTCACAGATGTCCCAATAGTTAACAGATGTCCCAGTAGTTTTACAGATATCCCAGTAGGTTAACAGATGTCCCCATAGTTTCACAGATGTACCAGTAGTTTCACAGATGTCCCAATAGTTTCACAGATGTCCCAATAGTTTCACAGATTTCCCAATAGTTTCACATATGTCCCAGTAGTTTTACACATTTCCCAATAGTTTCACATATGTCCCATTAGTTTCACAGATGTCCCCATAGTTTCACAGATGTGCCAATAGTTTCCGAGATGTCCCAAAAGTTTCACAGATGTACCAGTAGTTTAACAGATGTTCCAATAGTTTAACAGATGTCCCAGTAGTTTCACAGATGTCCCAATAGTTTCACAGATGTCCCCATAGTTTCACAGATGTCCCAATAGTTTCACAGATGTCCCAATAGTTTCACAGATGTACCAGTAGTTTCACAGATGTCCCAATAGTTTCACAGATGTCCCAGAAGTTTTACAGACATCCCAGTAGGTTAACAGATGTCCCGATAGTTTCACAGATGTACCAGTAGTTTCACAGATCTCCCAATAGTTTCACATATGTCCCATTAGTTTCACAGATGTCCCCATAGTTTCACAGATGTCCCAATAGTTTAACAGATGTCCCAGTAGTTTTACAGATGTCCCAGTAGTTTCACACATGTCCCAGTAGTTTCACAGACGCCCCAATAGTTTCACATATGTCCCATTAGTTTTACAGATGTCCCCATAGTTTCACAGATGTCCCAGTAGTTTAACAGATGTCCCAATAGTTTCACAGAATTCCCAATAGTTTCACATATGTACCAGTAGTTTTACACATTTCCCAATAGTTTCACATATGTCCCATTAGTTTCACAGATGTCCACATAGTTTCACAGATGTCCCAATAGTTTCCCAGATGTCCCAATAGTTTCACAGATGTAACAGTAGTTTAACAGATGTTCCAATAGTTTAACAGATGTCCCAGTAGTTTAACAGATGTTCCAATAGTTTAACAGATGTCCCCATAGTTTCACAGATGTCCCACTAGTTTCATAGATGTGCCAATAGTTTCACAGATGTCCCAGTAGGTTAACAGATGTCCCCATAGTTTCACAGATGTCCCAATAGTTAACAGATGTCCCAGTAGTTTTACAGATATCCCAGTAGGTTAACAGATGTCCCCATAGTTTCACAGATGTACCAGTAGTTTCACAGATGTCCCAATAGTTTCACAGATGTCCCAATAGTTTCACAGATTTCCCAATAGTTTCACATATGTCCCAGTAGTTTTACACATTTCCCAATAGTTTCACATATGTCCCAGTAGTTTCACAGATGTCCCAGTATTTTCACAGATGTCCCAGTAGTTTAACAGATGTCCCAATAGTTTCACAGATGTCCCAGTAGGTTAACAGATGTCCCAATAGTTTCACAGATGTATCAGTAGTTTCACAGATCTCCCAATAGTTTCACATATGTCCCATTAGTTTCACAGATGTCCCCATAGTTTCACAGATGTCCCAATAGTTTAACAGATGTCCCAGTAGTTTTACAGATGTCCCAGTAATTTCACACATGTCCCAGTAGTTTCACAGACGCCCCAATAGTTTCACATATGTCCCATTAGTTTTACAGATGTCCCCATAGTTTCACAGATGTCCCAGTAGTTTAACAGATGTCCCAATAGTTTCACAGATTTCCCTATAGTTTCACATATGTACCAGTAGTTTTACACATTTCGCAATAGTTTCACATATGTCCCATTAGTTTCACAGATGTCCCCATAGTTTCACAGATGTCCCAATAGTTTCCCAGATGTCCCAATAGTTTCACAGATTTACCAGTAGTTTAACAGATGTTCCAATAGTTTAACAGATGTCCCAGTAGTTTCACAGATGTCCCAGTAGTTTCACAGATGTCCCAGTAGTTTCACATATGTCCCAGTAGTTTAACAGATGTCCCAATAGTTTCACAGATGTCCCAGTAGGTTAACAGATGTCCCCATAGTTTCACAGATGTCCCACTAGTTTCATAGATGTGCCAATAGTTTCACAGATGTCCCAGTTGGTTAACAGATGTCCCCATAGTTTCACAGATGTCCCAATAGTTAACAGATGTCCCAGTAGTTTTACAGATATCCCAGTAGGTTAACAGATGTCCCCATAGTTTCACAGATGTACCAGTAGTTTCACAGATGTCCCAATAGTTTCACAGATGTCCCAATAGTTTCACAGATTTCCCAATAGTTTCACATATGTCCCAGTAGTTTTACACATTTCCCAATAGTTTCACATATGTCCCATTAGTTTCACAGATGTCCCCATAGTTTCACAGATGTGCCAATAGTTTCCCAGATGTCCCAAAAGTTTCACAGATGTACCAGTAGTTTAACAGATGTTCCAATAGTTTAACAGATGTCCCAGTAGTTTCACAGATGTCCCAATAGTTTCACAGATGTCCCCATAGTTTCACAGATGTCCCAATAGTTTCACAGATGTCCCAATAGTTTCACAGATGTACCAGTAGTTTCACAGATGTCCCAATAGTTTCACAGATGTCCCAGAAGTTTTACAGACATCCCAGTAGGTTAACAGATGTCCCGATAGTTTCACAGATGTACCAGTAGTTTCACAGATCTCCCAATAGTTTCACATATGTCCCATTAGTTTCACAGATGTCCCCATAGTTTCACAGATGTCCCAATAGTTTAACAGATGTCCCAGTAGTTTTACAGATGTCCCAGTAGTTTCACACATGTCCCAGTAGTTTCACAGACGCCCCAATAGTTTCACATATGTCCCATTAGTTTTACAGATGTCCCCATAGTTTCACAGATGTCCCAGTAGTTTAACAGATGTCCCAATAGTTTCACAGAATTCCCAATAGTTTCACATATGTACCAGTAGTTTTACACATTTCCCAATAGTTTCACATATGTCCCATTAGTTTCACAGATGTCCACATAGTTTCACAGATGTCCCAATAGTTTCCCAGATGTCCCAATGGTTTCACAGATGTAACAGTAGTTTAACAGATGTTCCAATAGTTTAACAGATGTCCCAGTAGTTTAACAGATGTTCCAATAGTTTAACAGATGTCCCAGTAGTTTCACAGATGTCCCAGTAGTTTCACAGATGTCCCAGTAGTTTCACAGATGTCCCAGTAGTTTAACAGATGTCCCAATAGTTTCACAGATGTCCCAGTAGGTTAACAGATGTCCCCATAGTTTCACAGATGTCCCACTAGTTTCATAGATGTGCCAATAGTTTCACAGATGTCCCAGTAGGTTAACAGATGTCCCCATAGTTTCACAGATGTCCCAATAGTTAACAGATGTCCCAGTAGTTTTACAGATATCCCAGTAGGTTAACAGATGTCCCCATAGTTTCACAGATGTACCAGTAGTTTCACAGATGTCCCAATAGTTTCACAGATGTCCCAATAGTTTCACAGATTTCCCAATAGTTTCACATATGTCCCAGTAGTTTTACACATTTCCCAATAGTTTCACATATGTCCCAGTAGTTTCACAGATGTCCCAGTATTTTCACAGATGTCCCAGTAGTTTAACAGATGTCCCAATAGTTTCACAGATGTCCCAATAGTTAACAGATGTCCCAGTAGTTTTACAGATATCCCAGTAGGTTAACAGATGTCCCCATAGTTTCACAGATGTACCAGTAGTTTCACAGATGTCCCAATAGTTTCACAGATGTCCCAATAGTTTCACAGATTTCCCAATAGTTTCACATATGTCCCAGTAGTTTTACACATTTCCCAATAGTTTCACATATGTCCCAGTAGTTTCACAGATGTCCCAGTATTTTCACAGATGTCCCAGTAGTTTAACAGATGTCCCAATAGTTTCACAGATGTCCCAGTAGGTTAACAGATGTCCCAATAGTTTCACAGATGTATCAGTAGTTTCACAGATCTCCCAATAGTTTCACATATGTCCCATTAGTTTCACAGATGTCCCCATAGTTTCACAGATGTCCCAATAGTTTAACAGATGTCCCAGTAGTTTTACAGATGTCCCAGTAATTTCACACATGTCCCAGTAGTTTCACAGACGCCCCAATAGTTTCACATATGTCCCATTAGTTTTACAGATGTCCCCATAGTTTCACAGATGTCCCAGTAGTTTAACAGATGTCCCAATAGTTTCACAGATTTCCCTATAGTTTCACATATGTACCAGTAGTTTTACACATTTCGCAATAGTTTCACATATGTCCCATTAGTTTCACAGATGTCCCCATAGTTTCACAGATGTCCCAATAGTTTCCCAGATGTCCCAATAGTTTCACAGATTTACCAGTAGTTTAACAGATGTTCCAATAGTTTAACAGATGTCCCAGTAGTTTCACAGATGTCCCAGTAGTTTCACAGATGTCCCAGTAGTTTCACATATGTCCCAGTAGTTTAACAGATGTCCCAATAGTTTCACAGATGTCCCAGTAGGTTAACAGATGTCCCCATAGTTTCACAGATGTCCCACTAGTTTCATAGATGTGCCAATAGTTTCACAGATGTCCCAGTTGGTTAACAGATGTCCCCATAGTTTCACAGATGTCCCAATAGTTAACAGATGTCCCAGTAGTTTTACAGATATCCCAGTAGGTTAACAGATGTCCCCATAGTTTCACAGATGTACCAGTAGTTTCACAGATGTCCCAATAGTTTCACAGATGTCCCAATAGTTTCACAGATTTCCCAATAGTTTCACATATGTCCCAGTAGTTTTACACATTTCCCAATAGTTTCACATATGTCCCATTAGTTTCACAGATGTCCCCATAGTTTCACAGATGTGCCAATAGTTTCCCAGATGTCCCAAAAGTTTCACAGATGTACCAGTAGTTTAACAGATGTTCCAATAGTTTAACAGATGTCCCTATAGTTTCACAGATGTCCCAATAGTTTCCCAGATGTCCCAATAGTTTCACAGATTTACCAGTAGTTTAACAGATGTTCCAATAGTTTAACAGATGTCCCAGTAGTTTCACAGATGTCCCAGTAGTTTCACAGATGTCCCAGTAGTTTCACATATGTCCCAGTAGTTTAACAGATGTCCCAATAGTTTCACAGATGTCCCAGTAGGTTAACAGATGTCCCCATAGTTTCACAGATGTCCCACTAGTTTCATAGATGTGCCAATAGTTTCACAGATGTCCCAGTAGGTTAACAGATGTCCCCATAGTTTCACAGATGTCCCAATAGTTAACAGATGTCCCAGTAGTTTTACAGATATCCCAGTAGGTTAACAGATGTCCCCATAGTTTCACAGATGTACCAGTAGTTTCACAGATGTCCCAATAGTTTCACAGATGTCCCAATAGTTTCACAGATTTCCCAATAGTTGCACATATTTCCCAGTAGTTTTACACATTTCCCAATAGTTTCACATATGTCCCATTAGTTTCACAGATGTCCCCATAGTTTCACAGATGTGCCAATAGTTTCCCAGATGTCCCAAAAGTTTCACAGATGTACCAGTAGTTTAACAGATGTTCCAATAGTTTAACAGATGTCCCAGTAGTTTCACAGATGTCCCAATAGTTTCACAGATGTCCCAGTAGGTTAACAGATGTCCCAGTAGTTTCACAGATGTCCCAATAGTTTCACAGATGTACCAGTAGTTTCACAGATGTCCCAATAGTTTCACAGATGTCCCAGAAGTTTTACAGACATCCCAGTAGGTTAACAGATGTCCCGATAGTTTCACAGATGTACCAGTAGTTTCACAGATCTCCCAATAGTTTCACATATGTCCCATTAGTTTCACAGATGTCCCCATAGTTTCACAGATGTCCCAATAGTTTAACAGATGTCCCAGTAGTTTTACAGATGTCCCAGTAGTTTCACACATGTCCCAGTAGTTTCACAGACGCCCCAATAGTTTCACATATGTCCCATTAGTTTTACAGATGTCCCCATAGTTTCACAGATGTCCCAGTAGTTTAACAGATGTCCCAATAGTTTCACAGATTTCCCTATAGTTTCACATATGTACCAGTAGTTTTACACATTTCGCAATAGTTTCACATATGTCCCATTAGTTTCACAGATGTCCCCATAGTTTCACAGATGTCCCAATAGTTTCCCAGATGTCCCAATAGTTTCACAGATTTACCAGTAGTTTAACAGATGTTCCAATAGTTTAACAGATGTCCCAGTAGTTTCACAGATGTCCCAGTAGTTTCACAGATGTCCCAGTAGTTTCACATATGTCCCAGTAGTTTAACAGATGTCCCAATAGTTTCACAGATGTCCCAGTAGGTTAACAGATGTCCCCATAGTTTCACAGATGTCCCACTAGTTTCATAGATGTGCCAATAGTTTCACAGATGTCCCAGTTGGTTAACAGATGTCCCCATAGTTTCACAGATGTCCCAATAGTTAACAGATGTCCCAGTAGTTTTACAGATATCCCAGTAGGTTAACAGATGTCCCCATAGTTTCACAGATGTACCAGTAGTTTCACAGATGTCCCAATAGTTTCACAGATGTCCCAATAGTTTCACAGATTTCCCAATAGTTTCACATATGTCCCAGTAGTTTTACACATTTCCCAATAGTTTCACATATGTCCCATTAGTTTCACAGATGTCCCCATAGTTTCACAGATGTGCCAATAGTTTCCCAGATGTCCCAAAAGTTTCACAGATGTACCAGTAGTTTAACAGATGTTCCAATAGTTTAACAGATGTCCCTATAGTTTCACAGATGTCCCAATAGTTTCCCAGATGTCCCAATAGTTTCACAGATTTACCAGTAGTTTAACAGATGTTCCAATAGTTTAACAGATGTCCCAGTAGTTTCACAGATGTCCCAGTAGTTTCACAGATGTCCCAGTAGTTTCACATATGTCCCAGTAGTTTAACAGATGTCCCAATAGTTTCACAGATGTCCCAGTAGGTTAACAGATGTCCCCATAGTTTCACAGATGTCCCACTAGTTTCATAGATGTGCCAATAGTTTCACAGATGTCCCAGTAGGTTAACAGATGTCCCCATAGTTTCACAGATGTCCCAATAGTTAACAGATGTCCCAGTAGTTTTACAGATATCCCAGTAGGTTAACAGATGTCCCCATAGTTTCACAGATGTACCAGTAGTTTCACAGATGTCCCAATAGTTTCACAGATGTCCCAATAGTTTCACAGATTTCCCAATAGTTGCACATATTTCCCAGTAGTTTTACACATTTCCCAATAGTTTCACATATGTCCCATTAGTTTCACAGATGTCCCCATAGTTTCACAGATGTGCCAATAGTTTCCCAGATGTCCCAAAAGTTTCACAGATGTACCAGTAGTTTAACAGATGTTCCAATAGTTTAACAGATGTCCCAGTAGTTTCACAGATGTCCCAATAGTTTCACAGATGTCCCAGTAGGTTAACAGATGTCCCAGTAGTTTCACAGATGTCCCAATAGTTTCACAGATGTACCAGTAGTTTCACAGATGTCCCAATAGTTTCACAGATGTCCCAGAAGTTTTACAGACATCCCAGTAGGTTAACAGATGTCCCGATAGTTTCACAGATGTACCAGTAGTTTCACAGATCTCCCAATAGTTTCACATATGTCCCATTAGTTTCACAGATGTCCCCATAGTTTCACAGATGTCCCAATAGTTTAACAGATGTCCCAGTAGTTTTACAGATGTCCCAGTAGTTTCACACATGTCCCAGTAGTTTCACAGACGCCCCAATAGTTTCACATATGTCCCATTAGTTTTACAGATGTCCCCATAGTTTCACAGATGTCCCAGTAGTTTAACAGATGTCCCAATAGTTTCACAGAATTCCCAATAGTTTCACATATGTACCAGTAGTTTTACACATTTCCCAATAGTTTCACATATGTCCCATTAGTTTCACAGATGTCCACATAGTTTCACAGATGTCCCAATAGTTTGCCAGATGTCCCAATAGTTTCACAGATGTAACAGTAGTTTAACAGATGTTCCAATAGTTTAACATATGTCCCAGTAGTTTAACAGATGTTCCAATAGTTTAACAGATGTCCCAGTAGTTTCACAGATGTCCCAGTAGTTTCACAGATGTCCCAGTAGTTTCACAGATGTCCCAGTAGTTTAACAGATGTCCCAATAGTTTCACAGATGTCCCAGTAGGTTAACAGATGTCCCCATAGTTTCACAGATGTCCCACTAGTTTCATAGATGTGCCAATAGTTTCACAGATGTCCCAGTAGGTTAACAGATGTCCCCATAGTTTCACAGATGTCCCAATAGTTAACAGATGTCCCAGTAGTTTTACAGATATCCCAGTAGGTTAACAGATGTCCCCATAGTTTCACAGATGTACCAGTAGTTTCACAGATGTCCCAATAGTTTCACAGATGTCCCAATAGTTTCACAGATTTCCCAATAGTTTCACATATGTCCCAGTAGTTTTACACATTTCCCAATAGTTTCACATATGTCCCAGTAGTTTCACAGATGTCCCAGTATTTTCACAGATGTCCCAGTAGTTTAACAGATGTCCCAATAGTTTCACAGATGTCCCAGTAGGTTAACAGATGTCCCGATAGTTTCACAGATGTCCAAGTAGTTTCACAGATGTCCCAGTAGTTTCACAGATGTCCCAATAGTTTCACAGATGTACCAGTAGTTTCACAGATATCCCAATAGTTTCACAGATGTCCCAATAGTTTCACAGATGTCCCAGAAGTTTTACAGACATCCCAGTAGGTTAACAGATGTCCCGATAGTTTCACAGATGTACCAGTAGTTTCACAGATCTCCCAATAGTTTCACATATGTCCCATTAGTTTCACAGATGTCCCCATAGTTTCACAGATGTCCCAATAGTTTAACAGATGTCCCAATAGTTTTACAGATGTCCCAGTAGTTTCACACATGTCCCAGTAGTTTCACAGACGCCCCAATAGTTTCACATATGTCCCATTAGTTTTACAGATGTCCCCATAGTTTCACAGATGTCCCAGTAGTTTAACAGATGTCCCAATAGTTTCACAGATTTCCCAATAGTTTCACATATGTACCAGTAGTTTTACACATTTCCCAATAGTTTCACATATGTCCCATTAGTTTCACAGATGTCCCCATAGTTTCACAGATGTCCCAATAGTTTCCCAGATGTCCCAATAGTTTCACAGATGTACCAGTAGTTTAACAGATGTTCCAATAGTTTAACAGATGTCCCAGTAGTTTCACAGATGTCCCAGTAGTTTCACAGATGTCCCAGTAGTTTCACAGATGTCCCAGTAGTTTAACAGATGTCCCAATAGTTTCACAGATGTCCCAGTAGGTTAACAGATGTCCCCAAAGTTTCACAGATGTCCCAATAGTTTCACAGATGTCCCAGTAGTTTTACAAATATCCCAGTAGGTTAACATATGTCCCCATAATTTCACAGATGTCCCAATAGTTTAATAGATGTCCAGTAGTTTAACAGATGTCCCAGTAGTTTGACAGATGTCCCAGTAGTTTCACAGATGTCCAAATAGTTTCACAGATGTCCCAGGAGTTTAACAGATGTCCCAGTATAGGAATAGGTTTTACCCTTTTAACTGGCACAAAAACTGACACCTTTATTCAAGGCATCATGTTTGCAATAACCACTACACAAGCAGTCAAAATGCAAACAAAACAAAAGACAACTCTGATAATAATATTGGCACTGTCCTTGAATTTGATTGGTCCACACCCAAGACGGCTTTTCTTAAGAGCCCTTTAGTCTCCATTGGTGTTGGACCAGAAGACGCCAAAAGGCGTACAACTCAAAAACAGCGCCACTATCAGAGTATTGAGGGCTCGGGGTGAGCATTTACATTATGGGACCTCCTTTGCCAGTAACAAGATACAGGAATAGGTTTTTACCTTTTAACTGGCTCCCTCATCCTGCTCCAGACATCCGAGATGCTCTTGCTCACGGCAGGAGGCTTTGTTGTCTGTGGATAAAGACAAAAATCCCCCCACCCCCCCGTATAGTTAGCATGGCTGTCGGTGCTCGCGCTGTTGGCGACTAGCAGCGTCCATGAAGGCTGGCACAGCGCGCGCATGAAAAATATATATTGTGGACGATGTTGGTCACGAAAGCCTACGTGTTAAATCTGTGAAACCGCCTGGACATCTGTGAAACTAAACTAAGGGGACATCCGTGAAACCATTGGGAATATCTGTGAAACTAAACTAAGGGGACATCCGTGAAACCATTGGGAATATCTGTGAAACTAAACTAAGGGGACATCCGTGAAACCATTGGGAATATCTGTGAAACTAAACTAAGGGGACATCCGTAAAGCCATTGGGAATATCTGTGAAACTAAACTAAGGGGACATCCGTGAAACCATTGGGAATATCTGTGAAACTAAACTGGGACATCCGTGAAACCATTGGGAATATCTGTGAAACTAAACTAAGGGGACATCTGTGAAACCATTGGGAATATCTGTGAAACTAAACTGGGACATCCGTGAAACCATTGGGAATATCTGCGAATCTGCGGTGACTGCGACCGTCACCGCGTGGCGCCGGGCTTACGAAGCCACGGCGGGTAACGTGTTGCCATCACGTGCAGCCCCGCTCACTGATCGTAGTACCACCGGCCCCGGCGGGGCCTGGGTTGAGCGTCGGCCAGCCAGGGTCACGTTGGGGCACGGTACGCCGGCTGACCTGCCGACGCGCGACCGGACGATATCGGGCGGGGGGGGGGGCCCGCCGGTGGACCGGGGGGGGGGGCCGCTGGGCGGTCACGTGGTCTAGAGGAGCTCTCGGGGAGCCCTTTGGGAAAGAGCCGGAGAGGTCTGGAAGGTGGGCGGGGCGAGGGGCGGAGCCGGGCCCAGCCCCAGGCCGCCGTAACGGGGGGGGGGGCCCCCTGTGAAGGGGCTCGGGGGTCCTTCGTGTTGCTGGCGATGAAGATCCACGGTGGGGTAAACGAAGCCTCTAGCCACGTGGTCCAGGACCCGGCTCATGGAGTCCGGGCCGGGGATAGGGAACCTTGTCCAGTTGTGTCGTGGCGTGGCCAGGTGAGCACTCAACACCCAAAGTGTGGGTGGCGTTGTGTTACGTCGATTTAATGAATAGCGTTGCTCCCAAGGCAACGTCTCGCCATTCGGTTGGACTCACTACAAAACCTATTGGGATGTCTTTGAAACGATTGGCCAGCAACACGCCCGGCAGTCTTCGGCCACAGCAACAGCGACATTTCCAAACCGGACCAGGTGGTTATGTGACGACCTGGTGTGCGCCCTCGTGTGAATCTTTACCAATGAAAGTTCTACGGGGAGCTATCCCAAGGCCACATTCGTCGGCACGGCCTGTGGTAGAATCATCGCTGCGCACCGTGGCACTGCAGCCAGAATCAGAATCTTTATTTATACTGGAGGAATACGATGAGCTATGAAGCTCTTTTTCACAAATGTAAAATAATTATAACAGGTGTCCAATAGTTTCAGAGATGTCCAATAGTTTCAGAGATGCCCAATAGTTTCAGAGATGCCCAATAGTTTCAGAGATGTCCAATAGTTTTACAGATGCCCAATAGTTTTACAGATGTCCCAATAGGTTCACATATGTCCCAATAGTTTTACAGATGTCCAATAGTTTCAGAGATGCCCAATAGTTTTACAGATGCCCAATAGTTTCAGAGATGTCCAATAGTTTTACAGATGCCCAATAGTTTTACAGATGCCCAATAGTTTTACAGATGTCCCAATATTCTTAGTTTTTTCGGTAAAGTCACGTTGAAGAGAAACAACAGAATAACAAAATATATATAAAACAATAAAAAATTCTCACGACGTTTCGACCATAACTCAAACGGTCATCATCAGGTGTGTCGGTTTGCATAAATTTATTTTGAAAACGTCATATTTATTTATTTATTTATATAAAAAAAACGTTTGTGTCACGCGCAGCGATTGGCAGTTTGCCCAGGACTAGTCCATCTATTTTTTGAAAAGAGGAGGGGGGAGACGAAATTTGTTTTTATGTATGCTGTCTGAAAGCCACTGTAAGCGTGAACAATCAATCAAGAACTGAAATGATTTATCAAATCTTTCCAATGATTGCTAAGATAGAATCCATCTTCTCAGTTGAAATTGTCTCTGTGCTTGTATATGTGGATAGCCTCATGAACGAATCTCTCATGGAAGCCAGATGGCTTACAAAGAACCTCCGTCTTGGAAAAGTCAATGGCATGTGAGCCTACTGAATTAGAACAATGATCTGCTACGGCCGAGGTGTTGGTCCTACCGTGTTTAAGGTCTGCTTTATGTTCACGAATGCGGTCCGAGATATGGCGTTTGGTTTCTCCAATGTAACTACTACCACAGAGGCAACTTAGTTTGTAGACACCAGGGTATTGTATGTCCGGAATCACATCTTTTACAGACGGAACCAGATCACGGATTTTATGTAATGTGTTGAAACGGACCTGGATCTTGTGTTTATTCAAGATTTTGGAGATCTTTTTTGTGATCCCAGCAATGTAGGGTAAAGTGATGGTTTTGAAAGGCTCCTCAAGAGGGTTCTTCTTCATGGTTTGAGTGATAGCTTTGCGGATTGTATAGTCGGAGTAACCATTAGCCCTAAGAGCTTGGTGTACGTGCTTGAGTTCACTGCTTATGTGTTCCTGGTCGGATATGCATTGGGCTCTATGATACAGAGTCTTGATGAGAGAATTCTTCTGTGATGGATGGTGGTGGGAATCCGGTTTCAGATAAGCATCCGTATGGGTAGCTTTCCTGTAGACAGAGTGGCTCATTGAACCATCAGGTCTCTTTTTAATTAGGACATCCAAAAAAGGTATCTTGCCATCTATTTCGACTTCCATGGTAAATCTGATGGCTGGGTGTATGGAATTGATGTGGTCGAAGAATTGGTCTAGAGCAGGCCGGCCATGTGGCCAGATGACAAAAGTGGACTAGTCCTGGGCAAACTGCCAATCGTTGCGCGTGACACAAACGTTATTTTTATATATATATATATATATATAAATAAATAAATATGACGTTTTCAAAATAAATTTATGCAAACCGACACACCTGATGATGACCGTTTGAGTTATGGTCGAAACGTCGTGATAATTTTTTATTGTTTTATATATATTTTGTTATTTTGTTGTTTCTCTTCAACGTGACTTTACCGAAAAAACTAAGAATATGAATTACTGCAGTCACGAAAGCTTTAAATCAAGATGTCCCAATAGTTTCAGAAATGTCCAATAGTTTATCAGATGCCCAATAGTTTATCAGATGCCCAATAGTTTTACAGATGCCCAATAGTTTTACAGATGCCCAATAGTTTTACAGATGTCCAATAGTTTCAGAGATGTCCAATAGTTTTACAGATATACAATAGTTTCAGAGATGTCCAATAGTTTCAGAGGTGCCCAATAGTTTCAGAGATGTCCAATAGTTTTACAGATATCCAATAGTTTCACAGATGCCCAATAGTTTTACAGATGCCCAATAGTTTTACAGATGCCCAATAGTTTTAGAGATGCCCAATAGTTTTACAGATGCCCAATAGTTTTACAGATGCCCAATAGTTTTAGAGATGCCCAATAGTTTTACAGATGCCCAATAGTTTCAGAGATGTCCAATAGTTTTACAGATATACAATAGTTTCAGAGATGTCCAATAGTTTCAGAGGTGCCCAATAGTTTCAGAGATGTCCAATAGTTTTACAGATATCCAATAGTTTCACAGATGCCCAATAGTTTTACAGATGCCCAATAGTTTTACAGATGCCCAATAGTTTTAGAGATGCCCAATAGTTTTACAGATGCCCAATAGTTTTACAGATGCCCAATAGTTTTAGAGATGCCCAATAGTTTTACAGATATCCAATAGTTTTAGAGATGCCCAATAGTTTCACAGATGCCCAATAGTTTTACAGATGCCCAATAGTTTTAGAGATGCCCAATAGTTTTACAGATGCCCAATAGTTTTACAGATGTCCAATAGTTTCAGAGATGCCCAATAGTTTTACAGATATCCAATAGTTTCAGAGATGCCCAATAGTTTTACAGATATCCAATAGTTTCACAGATGCCCAATAGTTTTACAGATGCCCAATAGTTTTAGAGATGCCCAATAGTTTTACAGATGCCCAATAGTTTTAGAGATGCCCAATAGTTTTACAGATGCCCAATAGTTTTACAGATGCCCAATAGTTTAACAGATGCCCAATAGTTTTACAGATGCCCAATAGTTTTACAGATGCCCAATAGTTTTACAGATGCCCAATAGTTTAACAGATGCCCAATAGTTTTACAGATGCCCAATAGTTTCACAGATGCCCAATAGTTTTAGAGATGCCCAATAGTTTCACAGATGCCCAATAGTTTCACAGATGCCCAATAGTTTAACAGATGCCCAATAGTTTTAGAGATGCCCAATAGTTTCACAGATGCCCAATAGTTTTACAGATGCCCAATAGTTTAACAGATGCCCAATAGTTTCACTCATGTCCAGTCGTCGCCTTCCCCTGGTGCAGCCCCCCAACGTGACCACGAGCCGTGAGGTTGACGCACAGCTCACCAGTACCGGGGTCTTGGTGGAAGCCGAGCGGGAACGACGATCGCCTGTCGCTAGATCTCGGCCGTGCGCCTCACCCCTCTCCCCGGAATCCCCACGGCCACCGTCGCTTCGTCAGCGGGGGGCGGTCGGAGTCGCCGCACCGTCACCCCGACGGACGTCGCGGTCGGGCGGGCCGATGCCGTCCTTGCCGCCGTTGCCGCCGCCGCCGCCGCCGCCGCCGCCCATCCTCCTCGCGTGCGGGGCGCCCTCGCTCACGGCGGGGAGGGATCGGCATCCGTGCGCGCGGGGAGGCGACAATCCCCCCACGCGGCGCATTAGCGGACCGCCGGGGGGGCAGGCGAAGTCGGCGAGGGGCTCCGACGAACACCGGCAAAGCTCCGTCGCCGCACGTGGGGAGTCGTTCACCGCCGCGGCCCGGCGCTCTCAACGCGCCTCTCCAAAGGTGGAGGTGGGCGGAACCGGAGGAGGGGGAGGAGGAGCCTGCAGGAGAAAGGTCCTAGAACAAGATGACACTGAAGCAGACGAACGGGGGAATAACACAATTTCAAAAGTAGCAGCTTTGCATTATTCAAATATGGTGGTGGTGGTGATGGTGGTGGTGATGGTGGTGGTGGTGATGGTGGTGGTGGTGGTGATGGTGGTGATAGTGGTGGTGGTGGTGGTGGGGGTGGTGATGGTGGTGGTGGTGGTGGGGGTGGTGATGATGGTGATGGTGGTGGTGGGGGTGGTGATAGTGGTGGGGGTGGTGGTGGGGGTGGTGATGGTGGGGGTGGTGGGGGTGGTGGTGGGGGTGGTGATGGTGGGGGTGGTGGTGGGGGTGGTGGTGGTGGTGATGGTGGTGGTGATGGTGGGGGTGGTGGGGGTGGTGGTGGTGGTGGTGATGGTGGTGGTGATGGTGGGGGTGGTGGTGATGGTGGTGGTGGTGATGGTGGTGGTGATGGTGGGGGTGGTGGTGATGGTGGTGGTGGTGGTGATGGTGGTGGTGGTGGTTATGGTGATGGTGGTGGTGATGGTGATGGTGGTGGTGGTTATGGTGATGGTGGTGGTGGCGCTGCTGTTGCTGGTGGCCTTGGTCAGGACCCGCTCCCTGACCCTCCTCACCTACGTCACAATGCTCTTGCAGGTGACGGGGAGATTTGTATCTGAGTGGACAAAGACAAATATGACCCTCCCCCCGTAGAGCATTAACACTACACTATACACTACACTATACACTACACTATACACTACACTATACACTACACTATACACTACACTATACACTACACTATACACTACTCTACACTATACACTACACTATACACTACACTATACACTACACTATACACTACACTATACACTACACTATACACTACAATATACACTACACTATACACTACACACTACACACTACACTATACACAATACTATACACTACACTATACACTACACTACACTATACACTACACTATACACTACACTATACACTAAACTATACACTACACTATACACTATACTATACACTACACTATAGACTACACTATACACTATACACTAAACAATACTCTACACTATACTATACACTATACACTAGACTATACACTAGACTATACACTACACTATACACTACACTATACACTACACTATACACTACACTATACATTACACTATACACTACACTATACACTACACACTACACTATACACTACACTATACACTACACTATACACTACACTATACACTATACACTACACTATACACTGCACTATACACTACACTATACACTACACTATACACAACACTATACACTACACTATACACTACACTATACACTACACTATACACTACCCTATACACTACACTATACACTACACTATACACTACACTATACACTACACTACACTATACACTACACTATACACTATACACTACACTATACACTACACTATACTATACACTATACACTACACTATACACTACACTGTACACTACACTGTACACTATACACTACACTATACATTACACTATACACTACACTATACACTACACTATACACTACACTATACACTACACTATACACTACACTATACACTACACTATACACTGCAGTATACACTGCACTATACACTGCACTATACACTACACTATACACTACACTATACACTACACTATACACTACACTATACACTACACTATACACTACACTATACACTACACTTTACACTACACTATACACTACACTATACACTGCACTATACACTGCACTATACACTGCACTATACACTACACTATACACTACACTATACACAACACTATACACTACACTATACACTATACCCTACACTATACACTACACTATACACTACACTATACACTACACTATACACTATACACTACACTATACACTACACTATACACTACACTATACACTACACTATACACTACACTATACACTACACTGTACAATACACTGTACACTATACACTACACTATACACTACACTATACACTACACTATACACTACATTATACACAACACTATACACTAGACTATACACTACACTATACACTACACTATACACTACACTATACACTACACTGCACTATACACTACACTATACACTACACTATACACTACACTATACACTACACTATACACTACACTATACACTACACTATACACTACACTATACACTACACTATACACTATAAACTACACTGTACACTACACTATACACTACACTATACACTACACTATACACTACACTATACACTACACAACACTATACACTACACTATACACTACACTATACACTACACTATACTATACACTACACTATACACTACACTATACACTACACTATACACTACACTATACTATACACTACACTATACACTACACTATACACTACACTGTACACTACACTGTACACTATACACTACACTATACACTACACTATACACTACATTATACACTACACTATACACTACACTATACACTAGACTATACACACTATACACTACACTATACACTATGCACTACAATATACACTACACTATACACTACACTATACACTGCACTATACACTACACTATACACTGCACTATACACTACACTATACACTACACTATACACTACACTTTACACTACACTATACACTACACTATACACTACACTATACACTATAAAGTACACTGTACACTATACTATACACTACACTATACACTACACTATACACTATACACTACACTATACACTACACTATACACTACGCTATACACTATACTCTACACTATACACTACACTATACACTACACTATACTCTACATTATACACTACACTATACACTACACTATACACAATACTATACACTACACTATACACTACACTCTACACTATACACTACACTATACTCTACACTATACACTACACTATACACTACACTATACACTATACACACAGAGACACACAGACACACAGAGACACACAGAGACACGCAGACATAAACACACACAGACACACAGAGACACACAGACACACACACACAGACACACACATACACACACAGACACACACAGAGACACACACACAGACACACACACAGACAGAGACACACAGACACACACAGACACACACAGAGACACAGAGACACACACACAGACACACACACACAGACACACAGACACACACAGAGACACACAGACACACACACAGACACACACACAGATACACACACACACACAGACAGAGACACACACAAGCAGACACACACACAGACAGAGACTCACACACACAGATACATAGAGACACACACACACAGACACAGAGACACACACACACAGAGACACAGACACACACAGAGACACAGAGACACACACACAGACACAGAGACACAGACACACACAGAGACACACACACAGACACACACAGACACACAGAGACACACACACACAGAGACACACAGACACACACACAGAGACACACACAGACACACAGACACAGACACACACACAGAGACACACAGACACACACACAGACACACACAGACACACACACAGACACACACACACAGACACACACAGAGACACACACACACAGACACACACAGACACACACACAGACACACACACAGACACACACAGACACACACACACAGACACACACACACAGACACACACACACACAGACACACACACAGACACACACAGAGACACACACACACAGACACACACACAGACACACACACAGACACACACAGACACACACAGAGACACACACACAGGCACACACACAGAGACACACAGACACACACAGACACACACACAGACACACACAGACACACACACAGACACACACACACAGACACACACACAGACACACACACAGAGACACACACACAGAGACACACAAAGACACACAGACACACAGAGACACACAGAGACACGCAGACAGAAACACACACAGACACACAGAGACACACAGACACACACACACAGACACACACATACACACACAGACACACACAGAGACACACACACAGACACACACACAGACAGAGACACACAGACACACACAGACACACACAGAGACACAGAGACACACACACAGACACACACACACAGAGACACACAGACACACACAGAGACACACAGACACACACACAGACACACACACAGATACACACACACACAGACACACAGACAGAGACACACACAAGCAGACACACACACAGACAGAGACTCACACACACAGACACACACACACAGATACATAGAGACACACAGACACATACACACAGACACAGAGACACACACACAGACACAGAGACACAGACACACACACAGAGACACACACACAGACACACACAGACACACAGAGACACACACACACAGAGACACACAGACACACACACAGAGACACACACAGACACACAGACACACACACAGACACACAGACACACACACAGACACACACAGACACACACACAGACACACACACACAGACACACACAGAGACACACACACACAGACACACACAGACACACACACAGACACACACACAGACACACACACACACAGACACACACACAGACACACACACAGACACACACACAGACACACACGCACAGACACACACACACAGACACACACAGACACACACACACAGACACACACACACACACAGACACACACAGAGACACACACACACAGGCACACACACACAGACACACACAGACACACACACAGACACACACACACAGACACACACACAGACACACACACAGAGACACACACACAGAGACACACAAAGACACACACACACAGAGACACACAGACACACAGACACACACACAGACACACACAGAGACACACAGACACACACACACTCCACGACGTTTCGATCGCAACACACGACCCTGATGAAGGCCGCTTGCGTTGCTTTAATTTTAAATTTATTATTTTAAAAAAATAGTTTTTATTTTTTTTATTTTATTAAATTTTACATTTTCTAATAATTTAAATTAACACAAAAATGTAATAATTATTTCCCTAGCTAAGTGACTTTTCTCCCGAAAGAGGCGAAGAATAATAATAAGGAAGTCCCCGCAGGCCACCAAAGGCTCAAGTCTAAGCGACGAGAATCTCACCACCACCAACTCCTCCGCGCCTCGTCCACTCGCTGTCGACACCTGTCACGTGGCGCGTCACGTGACGCCGAGTGACGTCACGCGAGCGGAACTCGGCGCCACGTGACCGGAACTTGGTGCCACGTGACTGCGGCTGGCCCCGCCCACTTGGAGGGGTGCGGAAAAGGGTGACGTCATGGAGGGGGATGGGCGGAGCCGAGGGGGGAGGGGCGAAGTCGACTCAGTCACTCATAGTCACTCACAGTCACTCACACAGTTACACAGTCACTCACACAGTCACACACAGTCACTCACACAGTCACTCACAGTCACTCACAGGGGTGAGGAAGGTGTCCACGCGTGGTGCTGGCCACCCACCCACACGAGTGCCGTGCCGGCCTTCATAGTTACTGTCTAACACCACTTGCCACAACAGTTTGTTAAGGCTACAGTGGGTGGGTGAGATGGTGAGTGAGTCGGTGAGTGCGTGAGTGGGTGAATGAGATGGTGAGTGGGTGAGTGAGATGGTGAGTGAGTGGGTGAATGAGTGGGTGAGTGAGATGGTGAGTAAGATGGTGAGTGAGTGGGTGAATGAGAGGGTGAGTGAGTGGGTGAATGAGAGGTGAGTGAGATGGTGAGTGAGTGGGTGGGTGAGTGAGTGAGATGGCAAGCGAGTGGGTGAGTGAGATGGTGAGTGAGTGGGTGATTTAGTGGGTGGGTGAGTGAGTGGGTGGGTGAGTGAGTGGAGGGTGGGTGAGTGAGTGGGTGGTGAGTGGGTGAGTGGATGGGTGAATGGGTGAGTGAGTGAGTGCGTGAGTGAGTGAGTGGGTGATGAGTGGTTGGGTGAATGAGTGAGGTGGGTGAGTGAGTGGGTGAGTGGGTGAGTGAGTGGGTGAGTGTGAGGGTGAGTGATTGGGTGAGTGAGAGGGTGAGTGAGTGGGTGAGTGAGTGAGTGGGTGAGTGAGTGAGTTGGTGAGTGAGTGGGTGAGTGTGGGTGAGTGAGTGGGTGGGTGAGTGAGTGGGTGGGTGGGTGAGTGAGTGGGTGGTGAGTGGGTGAGGTAGTGGGTGGTGAGTGGAGTGAGGAGTGAGGTGGGTGAGTGGATGGGTGAATGGGTGAGTGAGTGAGTGAGTGGGTGAGTGAGTGGGTGAGTGAGTGGGTGGGTGAGTGAGTGGGTGAGTGAGTGGGTGAGTGAGTGGGTGAGTGGGTGAGTGAGTGGGTGAGTGTGAGGGTGAGTGATTGGGTGGAGTGGGTGAGTGAGTGGGTGAGTGAGTGAGTGGGTGAGTGAGTTGGTGAGTGAGTGGGTGAGTGTGTGGGTGATTGAGTGGGTGAGTGAATGGGTGAGTGAGTGGGTGAGTGAGTGGTGAGTGGGTGAGTGAGTGGGGTGAGTGGTGGGTGAATTGGTGAGTGGTGGGTAAGTGAGTGGGTGAGTGGGTGAGTGAGTGAATGGGTGAAGGGTGGGTGAGGGTGGGGTGTGTGAGTGTGTTAGTGGGTGAGTGAGTGGAGTGGTGTGAGTGTGAGTGGGTGGGTGAGTGAGTGGTGGTGAGTGGGTGTGAGTGAGTGAGGTGAGTGGGTGAGTGAGTGGGTGAGTGGGAGTGAGTGAGTGGGGGGGGTGAGTGAGTGGGTGGTGGGGTGGGGGTGAGGTGAGGGTGAGTGAGTGGGTGAGTGAGTGGGTGGCTGGAGTGAGTGAGTGGTGAGTGGAGTGGGTGAGTGTGTGGCTGAGTGAGTGAGTTGGTGAGTGAGTGGGTGAGTGTGTGGGTGAGTGAGTGGGTGAGTGAGTGTGTGTGGGTGAGTGTGGAGGTGAGTGGTGGTGAGTGGTGGGTGAGGGTCGGTGAATTGGTGAGTGAGTGAGATGGTGAGTGAGTGGGTGAATGAGAGGGTGAGTGAGTGGGTGATGGAGGGTGAGTGAGATGGGTGAGATGGTGGTGAGTGAGTGTGAGTGAGTGGAGTGAGATGGTGAGTGAGTGGGTGATTTAGTGGGTGAGTGAGTGGGTGGGTGAGTGAGTGGGTGGGTGGTGAGTGAGTGGGTGAGTGAGTGATGAGTGTGAGTGAGTGGGTGATGGAGTGAGTTGGGTGAATGATGAGTGGGTGAAGTGTGGGTGAGTGGTGAGTGATTGGGTGAGTGAGTGGGTGAGTGAGTGAGGAGTGGGTGAGTGGGTGAGTGAGTGAGTTGGTGAGTGAGTGGGTGAGTGTGTGGGTGAGTGAGTGGGTGGGTGAGTGAGTGGGTGGGTGGGTGGGTGAGTGAGTGGGTGGTGAGTGGGTGAGTGAGTGGGTGAGTGGATGGGTGAATGGGTGAGTGAGTGAGTGAGTGGGTGAGTGAGTGAGTGGGTGAGTGAGTGGGTGGGTGAGTGAGTGAGTGGGTGAGTGAGTGGGTGAGTGAGTGGGTGAGTGGGTGAGTGAGTGGGTGAGTGTGAGGGTGAGTGATTGGGTGAGTGAGTGGGTGAGTGAGTGAGTGAGTGGGTGAGTGAGTGAGTGGGTGAGTGAGTTGGTGAGTGAGTGGGTGAGTGTGTGGGTGAGTGAGTGGGTGATTGAGTGGGTGAGTGAATGGGTGAGTGAGTGGGTGAGTGAGTGGTGAGTGGGTGAGTGAGTGGGTGAGTGGGTGGGTGATTGGTGAGTGAGTGAGTGGGTGAGTGGGTGAGTGAGTGAATGGGTGAGTGAGTGGGTGAGTGGGTGAGTGGGTAAGTGAGTGCGTAAGTGAGTGGGTGAGTGAGTGGGTGAGTGAGTGGGTGGGTGAGTAAGTGGGTGAGTGAGTGGGTGAGTGAGTGAGTGTGTGAGTGGGTGAGTGGGTGAGTGAGTGGGTGAGTGAGTGAGTGGGTGAGTAAGTAGGTGAGTGAGTGGGTGAGTGAGTGGGTGAGTGTGAGGGTGAGTGAGTGGGTGGGTGAGTGAGTGGGTGAGTGTGAGGGTGAGTGCGTGGGTGAGTGAGTGGGTGGCTGAGTGAGTGAGTTGGTGAGTGAGTGGGTGAGTGTGTGGCTGAGTGAGTGAGTTGGTGAGTGAGTGGGTGAGTGTGTGGGTGAGTGAGTGAGTGGGTGAGTGAGTGGGTAAGTGAATGGGTGAGTGAGTGGGTGAGTGAGTGGTGAGTGGGTGAGTGAGTGGGTGAGTGGGTCGGTGAATTGGTGAGTGAGTGGGTGAGTGAGTGGGTGAGTGGGTGAGTGAGTGAATGGGTGAGTGAGTGAGTGGGTGTGGGTAAGTGAGTGCGTAAGTGAGTGGGTGAGTGAGTGAGTGTGTGAGTGGGTGAGTGAGTGGGTGGGTCAGTAAGTGGGTGAGTGAGTGGGTGAGTGAGTGAGTGTGTGAGTGGGTGAGTGGGTGAGTGAGTGGGTGAGTGAGTGGGTGAGTAAGTGGGTGAGTGAGTGGGTGGGTGATGAGTGGTTGGGTGAATGAGTGAGTGGGTGAGTGAGTGGGTGAGTGAGTGGGTGAGTGGGTGAGTGAGTTGGTGAGTGTGAGGGTGAGTGATTGGGTGAGTGAGTGGGTGAGTGAGTGAGTGGGTGAGTGGGTGAGTGAGTGAGTTGGTGAGTGAGTGGGTGAGTGTGTGGGTGAGTGAGTGGGTGGGTGAGTGAGTGGGTGGGTGGGTGAGTGAGTGGGTGGTGAGTGGGTGAGTGAGTGGGTGAGTGGATGGGTGAATGGGTGAGTGAGTGAGTGAGTGGGTGAGTGAGTGAGTGGGTGAGTGAGTGGGTGGGTGAGTGAGTGAGTGGGTGAGTGAGTGGGTGAGTGAGTGGGTGAGTGGGTGAGTGAGTGGGTGAGTGTGAGGGTGAGTGATTGGGTGAGTGAGTGGGTGAGTGAGTGAGTGGGTGAGTGAGTGGGTGAGTGAGTGAGTTGGTGAGTGAGTGGGTGAGTGTGTGGGTGAGTGAGTGGGTGATTGAGTGGGTGAGTGAATGGGTGAGTGAGTGGGTGAGTGAGTGGTGAGTGGGTGAGTGGGGTGAGTGGGTGGGTGAATTGGTGAGTGTGAGGGTGAGTGATTGGGTGAGTGAGTGGGTGAGTGAGTGGGTGAGTGGGTGAGTGAGTGAGTTGGTGAGTGAGTGGGTGAGTGTGTGGGTGAGTGAGTGGGTGGGTGAGTGAGTGGGTGGGTGGGTGAGTGAGTGGGTGGTGAGTGGGTGAGTGAGTGGGTGAGTGGATGGGTGAATGGGTGAGTGAGTGAGTGAGTGGGTGAGTGAGTGAGTGGGTGAGTGAGTGGGTGGGTGAGTGAGTGAGTGGGTGAGTGAGTGGGTGAGTGAGTGGGTGAGTGGGTGAGTGAGTGGGTGAGTGTGAGTGATTGGGTGAGTGAGTGGGTGAGTGAGTGAGTGGGTGAGTGAGTGAGTGGGTGAGTGAGTGAGTGGTGAGTGAGTGGGTGAGTGTGTGGGTGAGTGAGTGGGTGATTGAGTGGGTAGTGAATGGTGAGTGAGTGGGTGAGTGGTGAGTGGGTGAGTGAGTGGGTGAGTGGGTGGGTGAATTGGTGAGTGAGTGGGTGAGTGGGTGAGTGAGTGAATGGGTGAGTGAGTGAGTGGGTGAGTGGGTGAGTGGGTAAGTCAGTGCGTAAGTGAGTGGGTGAGTGAGTGTGAGTGTGTGAGTGGGTGAGTGATTGGGTGGGTGAGTAAGTGGGTGAGTGAGTGGGTGAGTGAGTGAGTGTGTGAGTGGGTGAGTGGGTGAGTGAGTGGGTGAGTGAGTGAGTGGGTGAGTAAGTAGGCAGGTGAGTGGGTGAGTGGGTGAGTGAGTGGGTGAGTGTGAGGGTGAGTGAGTGGGTGGGTGAGTGAGTGGGTGAGTGTGAGGGTGAGTGAGTGGGTGAGTGAGTGGGTGGCTGAGTGAGTGAGTTGGTGAGTGAGTGGGTGAGTGTGTGGCTGAGTGAGTGAGTTGGTGAGTGAGTGCGTGAGTGTGTGGGTGAGTGAGTGAGTGGGTGAGTGAGTGGGTAAGTGAATGGGTGAGTGAGTGGGTGAGTGAGTGGTGAGTGGGTGAGTGAGTGGGTGAGTGGGTCGGTGAATTGGTGAGTGAGTGGGTGAGTGAGTGGGTGAGTGGGTGAGTGAGTGAATGGGTGAGTGAGTGAGTGGGTGTGGTGGTGATGGTGGTGGTGATGGGGGTGGTGGTGGTGGTGGTGATGGTGGTGGTGGTGATGGTAGTGGGGGTGGTGGTGGTGGTGGTGATGGTGATGGTGGTGATGGTGGTGGTAGTGGTGGGGGTGGTTATGGTGGTGGTGGTGGTGGGGGTGGTGATGGTGGTGGTGGTGATGGTGGTGGTGATGTTGGTGGTGGTGGTGGTGGTGATGGTGGTGATGGTGGGGGTGATGATGGTGGTGGTGGTGGTGATGGTGGTGGTGATGGTGGTGGCGATGGTGGTGGTGGTGATGGTGGTGGTGATGGTGATGATGGTGGTGGTGGTGATGGTGGTGATAGTGGGGGTGGTGGTGGTGATGGTGGTGGTGGTGATGGTGGTGATGGTGGTGGTGATGGTGGTGGTGGTGGTGATGGTGGTGGTGATGGTGGTGGTGATTGTGGTGGTGGTGATGGTGGTGGTGATGGTGGTGGTGGGGTGGTGATGGTGGTGGTGGTGGTGATGGTGGTGATAGTGGTGGGGGTGGTGATGGTGGTGGTGGGGGTGGTGATGATGGTGATGGTGGTGGTGGGGTGGTGATAGTGGGGTGGTGGGTGGTGGGTGGTGGGTGGTGGTGGTGGTGGTGATGGTGGTGGTGATGGTGGTGGTGGTGGCGCTGCTGTTGCTGGTGGCTTGGTCAGGACCCGCTCCCTGACCCTCCTCACCTACGTCACAATGCTCTTGCAGGTGACGGGGAAATTTGTATCTGAGTGGACAAAGACAAATATGACCCTCCCCCCGTAGAGCATTAACACTACACTATACACTACACTATACACTACACTATACACTACACTATACTATACACTACACTATACACTACACTATACACTACACTATACACTACACTAGAACCCTCCCCCCGTAGAGCATTAACACTACACTATACACTACACTATACACTACACTATACACTACACTATACTATACACTACACTATACACTACACTATACACTACACTATACACTACACTATACACTACACTATACACTACACTATACACTACACTATACACTACTCTACACTACACTATACACTATACACTACACTATACACTACACTATACACTACACTATACACTACACTATACACTATCCACTACACTATACACTACACACTACACTATACACTACACTATACACTACACTACACTATACACTACACTATACACTACACTATACACTACACTATACACTACACTATACACTATACTATACACTACACTATACACTATAGACTACACTATACACTATACACTACACAATACACTACACTATACTATACACTATACACTAGACTATACACTATACACTACACTATATACTACACTATACACTATACACTACACTATACATTACACTATACACTACACTATACACTATACACTACACATATACACTACACTATACAACTACACTACACTATACACTACACTATACACTACTAACACTACACTCAACACTATACACAACACTATACAAAAATACACTACACTATACACTACACAATATACACTACACTATACACTACACTATACACTACACTATACACTACACTATACACTACACTATACACTACACTATACACTACACTATACACTACACTATACACTACACTGTACACTATACACTACACTATACACTACACTATACACTACACTATACACTACACTATACACTACACTATACACTGCAGTATACACTGCACTATACACTACACTATACACTGCACTATACACTACACTATACACTACACTATACACTACACTATACACTACACTATACACTACACTTTACACTACACTATACACTACACTTTACACTACACTATACACTACACTATACACTACACTATACACTACACTATACACTACACTATACACTGCACTATACACTGCACTATACACTACACTATACACTACACTATACACAACACTATACACTACACTATACACTATACCCTACACTATACACTACACTATACACTACACTATACACTACACTATACACTACACTGTACAATACACTGTACACTATACACTACACACTATACACTACACTATACACTACACTATACACTACACTATACACTACACTATACACAACACTATACACTAGACTATACACTACACTATACACTACACTATACACTACACTATACACTACACTATACACTGCACTATACACTACACTATACACTGCACTATACACTACACTATACACTACACTATACACTACACTATACACTACATTATACACTACACTATACACTACACTATACACTACACTATACACTATAAACTACACTGTACACAACACTATACACTACACTATACACTACACTATACACTACACTATACACTACACTATACACTACACTATACACTACACTATACACTACATTATACACTACACTATACTATACACTACACTATACACTACACTATACACTACACTATACACTACACTATACTATACACTACACTATACACTACACTATACACTACACTATACACTACACTATACTATACACTACACTATACACTACACTATACACTACACTGTACACTACACTGTACACTATACACTACACTATACACTACACTATACACTACATTATACACTACACTATACACTAGACTATACACACTATACACTACACTATACACTACACTATACACTACACTATACACTACACTATACACTATGCACTACACTATACACTACACTATACACTGCACTATACACTACACTATACACTGCACTATACACTACACTATACACTACACTATACACTACACTATACACTACACTATACACTACACTATACACTACACTATACACTACACTATACACTACACTATACACTACACTATAAAGTACACTATACACTACACTATACACTACACTATACACTACACTATACACTACACTATACACTATACTCTACACTACGCTATACACTATACTCTACACTATACACTACACACTACACTATACTCTACATTATACACTACACTATACACTACACTATACACAATACTATACACTACACTCTACACTACACTATACTCTACACTATACACTACACTATACACACAGAGACACACAGACACACAGAGACACACAGAGACACGCAGACAGAAACACACACAGACACACAGAGACACACAGACACACACACACAGACACACACATACACACACAGACACACACAGAGACACACACACAGACACACACACAGACAGAGACACACAGACACACACAGACACACACAGAGACACAGAGACACACACACAGACACACACACACAGACACACAGACACACACAGAGACACACAGACACACACAGACACACACACAGATACACACACACAGACACACAGACAGAGACACACACAAGCAGACACACACACAGACAGAGACTCACACACACAGACACACACACACAGATACATAGAGACACACAGACACACACACACAGACACAGAGACACACACACAGAGACACAGACACACACAGGGACACAGAGACACACACACAGACACAGAGACACAGACACACACACAGAGACACACACACAGACACACACAGACACACAGAGACAGAGACACACAGACACACACACAGAGACACACACAGACACACAGACACACACACAGAGACACAGACACACACACAGACACACACAGACACACACACAGACACACACACACACAGACACACACAGAGACACACACACACAGACACAGACACACACACAGACACACAGACACACACAGACACACACACAGACACACACACAGACACACACACACAGACACACACACAGACACACACAGAGACACACACACACAGACACACACACACAGACACACACACAGACACACACACACAGACACACACAGACACACACACAGACACACACAGAGACACACACACACACTGGCACACACACACACAGACACACACACACACAGACACACACAGACACACACACAGACACACACACACAGACACACACACAGACACACACACAGAGACACACACACAGAGACACACAAAGACACACACACAGAGACACACACACAGACACACAGACACACACACAGACACACACACAGAGACACACAGACACACACACTCCACGACGTTTCGATCGCAACACACGACCCTGATGAAGGCCGCTTGCGTTGCTTTAATTTTTAAATTTATTATTTTAAAAAAATAGTTTTTTTATTTTTATTTGATTAAATTTTACATTTTCTAATAATTTAAATTAACACAAAAATGTAATAATTATTTCCCTAGCTAAGTCTAAGAGACGAGAATCTCACCACCACCAACTCCTCCGCGCCTCGTCCACTCGCTGTCGACACCTGTCACGTGGCGCGTCACGTGACGTCCAGTGACGTCACGCGAGCGGAACTCGGCGCCACGTGACCGGAACTCGGTGCCACGTGACTGCGGCTGGCCCCGCCCACTTGGAGGGGTGCGGAAAAGGGTGACGTCATGGAGGGGGATGGGCGGAGCCGAGGGGGGAGGGGCGAAGTCGACTCAGTCACTCAGTCACTCACACAGTTACACAGTCACTCACAGTCACTCACACAGTCACACGCAGTCACTCACACAGTCAATTACACAGTCACTCATAGTCACTCACACAGTCACTCACACAGTCACTCACAGTCACTCACACAGTTACACAGTCACTCACACAGTCACACACAGTCACTCACAGTCACTCACACAGTCACACAGTCACTCACAGTCACACAGTCACTCACACAGTCACACGCAGTCACTCACACAGTCACACAGTCACTCACACAGTCACTCACACAGTCACTCACACAGTCACTCACAGTCACCCACAGGGGTGAGGAAGGTGTCCACGCGTGGTGCTGGCCACCCACCCACACGAGTGCCGTGCCGGCCTTCATAGTTACTGTCTAGCACCACTTGCCACAACAGTTTGTTAAGGCTACAGTGGGTGGGTGAGATGGTGAGTGAGAATGTGAGATGGTGAGTGAGATGGTGAGTGAGTGGGTGAATGAGTGGGTGAGTGAGATGGTGAGTGAGTGGGTGGGTGAGTGAGTGAGATGGCAAGCGAGTGGGTGAGTGAGATGGTGAGTGAGTGGGTGATTTAGTGGGTGAGTGAGTGGGTGGGTGAGTGAGTGGGTGGGTGAGTGAGTGGGTGGTGAGTGGGTGAGTGAGTGGGTGAGTGGATGGGTGAATGGGTGAGTGAGTGATTGAGTGAGTGGGTGAGTGAGTGAGTGGGTGATGAGTGGTTGGGTGAATGAGTGAGTGGGTGAGTGAGTGGGTGAGTGGGTGGGTGAGTGAGTGGGTGAGTGTGAGGGTGAGTGATTGGGTGAGTGAGTGGGTGAGTGAGTGAGTGGGTGAGTGAGTGAGTGGGTGAGTGAGTGAGTTGGTGAGTGAGTGGGTGAGTGTGTGGGTGAGTGAGTGGGTGGGTGAGTGAGTGGGTGGGTGGGTGAGTGAGTGGGTGGTGAGTGGGTGAGTGAGTGGGTGAGTGGATGGGTGAATGGGTGAGTGAGTGAGTGGGTGAGTGAGTGGGTGAGTGAGTGGGTGATTGAGTGGGTGAGTGAATGGGTGAGTGAGTGAGTGGGTGAGTGAGTGAGTGGGTGAGTGAGTGAGTTGGTGAGTGAGTGGGTGAGTGTGTGGGTGAGTGAGTGGGTGATTGAGTGGGTGAGTGAATGGGTGAGTGAGTGGGTGAGTGAGTGGTGAGTGGGTGAGTGGGTGGGTGAATTGGTGAGTGAGTGGGTGAGTGAGTGGGTGAGTGAGTGAATGGGTGAGTGAGTGAGTGGGTAAGTGAGTGCGTAAGTGAGTGGGTGAGTGAGTGAGTGTGTGAGTGGGTGAGTGAGTGGGTGGGTGAGTAAGTGGGTGAGTGAGTGGGTGAGTGAGTGTGTGAGTGGGTGAGTGAGTGGGTGGGTGAGTAAGTGGGTGAGTGAGTGGGTGAGTGAGTGAGTGTGTGAGTGGGTGAGTGGGTGAGTGAGTGGGTGCGTAAGTAGGTGAGTGAGTGGGTGAGTGTGAGGGTGAGTGAGTGGGTGAGTGTGAGGGTGAGTGAGTGGGTGGGTGAGTGAGTGGGTGAGGGTGAGTGAGTGGGTGAGTGAGTGGGTGGCTGAGTGAGTGAGTTGGTGAGTGAGTGGGTGAGTGTGTGGCTGAGTGAGTGAGTTGGTGAGTGAGTGGGTGAGTGTGTGGGTGAGTGAGTGAGTGGGTGAGTGAGTGGGTAAGTGAATGGGTGAGTGAGTGGGTGAGTGAGTGGTGAGTGGGTGAGTGAGTGGGTGAGTGGGTCGGTGAATTGGTGAGTGAGTGAGATGGTGAGTAAGATGGTGAGTGAGTGGGTGAATGAGAGGGTGAGTGAGTGGGTGAATGAGAGGGTGAGTGAGATGGTGAGTGAGTGGGTGGGTGAGTGAGTGAGATGGCAAGCGAGTGGGTGAGTGAGATGGTGAGTGAGTGGGTGATTTAGTGGGTGAGTGAGTGGGTGGGTGAGTGGGTGGGTGGGTGGGTGAGTGATTGGGTGGTGAGTAAGTGAGTGGGTGAGTGGATGGGTGAATGGGTGAGTGAGTGAGTGGGTGAGTGAGTGAGTGGGTGATGAGTGGTTGGGTGAATGAGTGAGTGGGTGAGTGAGTGGGTGAGTGGGTGAGTGAGTTGGTGAGTGTGAGGGTGAGTGATTGGGTGAGTGAGTGGGTGAGTGAGTGAGTTGGTGAGTGAGTGGGTGAGTGTGTGGGTGAGTGAGTGGGTGGGTGAGTGAGTGGGTGGGTGGGTGAGTGAGTGGGTGGTGAGTGGGTGAGTGGGTGAGTGGATGGGTGAATGGGTGAGTGAGTGAGTGAGTGGGTGAGTGAGTGAGTGGGTGAGTGAGTGGGTGGGTGAGTGAGTGAGTGCGTGAGTGAGTGGGTGAGTGAGTGGGTGAGTGGGTGAGTGAGTGGGTGAGTGTGAGGGTGAGTGATTGGGTGAGTGAGTGGGTGAGTGAGTGAGTGGGTGAGTGAGTGAGTGGGTGAGTGAGTGAGTTGGTGAGTGGGTGAGTGTGTGGGTGAGTGAGTGGGTGATTGAGTGGGTGAGTGAATGGGTGAGTGAGTGGGTGAGTGAGTGGTGAGTGGGTGAGTGAGTGGGTGAGTGGGTGGGTGAATTGGTGAGTGAGTGGGTGAGTGAGTGGGTGAGTGGGTGAGTGAGTGAATGGGTGAGTGAGTGAGTGGGTGAGTGGGTGAGTGGGTAAGTGAGTGCGTAAGTGAGTGGGTGAGTGAGTGAGTGTGTGAGTGGGTGAGTGAGTGGGTGGGTGAGTAAGTGGGTGAGTGAGTGGGTGAGTGAGTGAGTGTGTGAGTGGGTGAGTGGGTGAGTGAGTGGGTGAGTGAGTGAGTGAGTGGGTGAGTAAGTAGGTGAGTGAGTGGGTGAGTGGGTGAGTGAGTGGGTGAGTGAGTGGGTGAGTGTGAGGGTGAGTGAGTGGGTGGGTGAGTGAGTGGGTGAGTGTGAGGGTGAGTGAGTGGGTGAGTGAGTGGGTGGCTGAGTGAGTGAGTTGGTGAGTGAGTGGGTGAGTGTGTGGCTGAGTGAGTGAGTTGGTGAGTGAGTGGGTGAGTGTGTGGGTGAGTGAGTGAGTGGGTGAGTGAGTGGGTAAGTGAATGGGTGAGTGAGTGGGTGAGTGAGTGGTGAGTGGGTGAGTGAGTGGGTGAGTGGGTCGGTGAATTGGTGAGTGAGTGGGTGAGTGAGTGGGTGAGTGGGTGAGTGAGTGAATGGGTGAGTGAGTGAGTGGGTGTGGGTAAGTGAGTGCGTAAGTGAGTGGGTGAGTGAGTGAGTGTGTGAGTGGGTGAGTGAGTGGGTGGGTGAGTAAGTGGGTGAGTGAGTGGGTGAGTGAGTGAGTGTGTGTGTGAGTGGGTGAGTGGGTGAGTGAGTGGGTGAGTGAGTGGGTGAGTAAGTGGGTGAGTGAGTGGGTGGATGATGAGTGGTTGGGTGAATGAGTGAGTGGTGAGTGAGTGGGTGAGTGAGTGGGTGAGTGGGTGAGTGAGTTGGTGAGTGTGAGGGTGAGTGATTGGGTGAGTGAGTGGGTGAGTGAGTGAGTGAGTGGGTGAGTGGGTGAGTGAGTGAGTTGGTGAGTGAGTGGGTGAGTGTGTGGGTGAGTGAGTGGGTGGGTGAGTGAGTGGGTGGGGGGTGAGTGAGTGGGTGGTGAGTGGGTGAGTGAGTGGGTGAGTGGATGGGTGAATGGGTGAGTGAGTGAGTGAGTGGGTGAGTGAGTGAGTGAGTGGGTGAGTGAGTGGGTGGGTGAGTGAGTGAGTGGGTGAGTGAGTGGGTGAGTGAGTGGGTGAGTGGGTGAGTGAGTGGGTGAGTGTGAGGGTGAGTGATTGGGTGAGTGAGTGGGTGAGTGAGTGAGTGGGTGAGTGAGTGAGTTGGTGAGTGAGTGGGTGAGTGTGTGGGTGAGTGAGTGGGTGATTGAGTGGGTGAGTGAATGGGTGAGTGAGTGGGTGAGTGAGTGGTGAGTGGGTGAGTGAGTGGGTGAGTGGGTGGGTGAATTGGTGAGTGAGTGGGTGAGTGAGTGGGTGAGTGGGTGAGTGAATGGGTGAGTGAGTGAGTGGGTGAGTGGGTGAGTGGGTAAGTGAGTGCGTAAGTGAGTGGGTGAGTGAGTGAGTGTGTGAGTGGGTGAGTGAGTGGGTGGGTGAGTAAGTGGGTGAGTGAGTGGGTGAGTGAGTGAGTGTGTGAGTGGGTGAGTGGGTGAGTGAGTGGGTGAGTGAGTGAGTGAGTGGGTGAGTAAGTAGGTGAGTGAGTGGGGTGAGTGGGTGAGTGAGTGGGTGAGTGTGAGGGTGAGTGAGTGGGTGGGTGAGTGAGTGGGTGAGTGTGAGGGTGAGTGAGTGGGTGAGTGAGTGGGTGGCTGAGTGAGTGAGTTGGTGAGTGAGTGGGTGAGTGTGTGGCTGAGTGAGTGAGTTGGTGAGTGAGTGGGTGAGTGTGTGGGTGAGTGAGTGAGTGGGTGAGTGAGTGGGTAAGTGAATGGGTGAGTGAGTGGGTGAGTGAGTGGTGAGTGGGTGAGTGAGTGGGTGAGTGGGTCGGTGAATTGGTGAGTGAGTGGGTGAGTGAGTGGGTGAGTGGGTGAGTGAGTGAATGGGTGAGTGAGTGAGTGGGTGTGGGTAAGTGAGTGCGTAAGTGAGTGGGTGAGTGAGTGAGTGTGTGAGTGGGTGAGTGAGTGGGTGGGTGAGTAAGTGGGTGAGTGAGTGGGTGAGTGAGTGAGTGTGTGTGTGAGTGAGTGAGTGGGTGAGTGAGTGGGTGAGTGAGTGGGTGAGTAAGTGGGTGAGTGAGTGGGTGGGTGATGAGTGGTTGGGTGAATGAGTGAGTGGGTGAGTGAGTGGGTGAGTGAGTGGGTGAGTGGGTGAGTGAGAGGTTGAGTGATTTGGTGAGTGAGTGGGTGAGTGAGTGAGTGAGTGGGTGAGTGGGTGAGTGAGTGAGTTGGTGAGTGAGTGGGTGAGTGTGTGGGTGAGTGAGTGGGTGGGTGAGTGAGTGGGTGGGTGGGTGGGTGAGTGAGTGGGTGGTGAGTGGGTGAGTGAGTGGGTGAGTGGATGGGTGAATGGGTGAGTGAGTGAGTGAGTGGGTGAGTGAGTGAGTGGGTGAGTGAGTGGGTGGGTGAGTGAGTGAGTGGGTGAGTGAGTGGGTGAGTGAGTGGGTGAGTGGGTGAGTGAGTGGGTGAGTGTGAGGGTGAGTGATTGGGTGAGTGAGTGGGTGAGTGATTGAGTGGGTGAGTGAGTGAGTGGGTGAGTGAGTGAGTTGGTGAGTGAGTGGGTGAGTGTGTGGGTGAGTGAGTGGGTGATTGAGTGGGTGAGTGAATGGGTGAGTGAGTGGGTGAGTGAGTGGTGAGTGGGTGAGTGAGTGGGTGAGTGGGTGGGTGAATTGGTGAGTGAGTGGGTGAGTGAGTGGGTGAGTGGGTGAGTGAGTGAATGGGTGAGTGAGTGAGTGGGTGAGTGGGTGAGTGGGTAAGTGAGTGCGTAAGTGAGTGGGTGAGTGAGTGAGTGAGTGTGTGAGTGGGTGAGTGAGTGGGTGGGTGAGTAAGTGGGTGAGTGAGTGGGTGAGTGAGTGAGTGTGTGAGTGGGTGAGTGGGTGAGTGAGTGGGTGAGTGAGTGAGTGGTTGAGTAAGTAGGTGAGTGAGTGGGTGAGTGGGTGAGTGAGTGGGTGAGTGAGTGAGTGGGTGAGTGAGTGAGTGAGTGGGTGAGTGAGTGGGTGAGTGAATGGGTGAGTGAGTGGGTGAGTGAGTGAGTGGGTGAGTAAGTAGGTGAGTGAGTGGGTGAGTGGGTGAGTGAGTGGGTGAGTGTGAGGGTGAGTGAGTGGGTGGGTGAGTGAGTGGGTGAGTGAGTGGGTGAGTGTGAGGGTGAGTGAGTGGGTGAGTGAGTGGGTGGCTGAGTGAGTGAGTTGGTGAGTGAGTGGGTGAGTGTGTGGCTGAGTGAGTGAGTTGGTGAGTGAGTGGGTGAGTGTGTGGGTGAGTGAGTGAGTGGGTGAGTGAGTGGGTAAGTGAATGGGTGAGTGAGTGGGTGAGTGAGTGGTGAGTGGGTGAGTGAGTGGGTGAGTGGGTCGGTGAATTGGTGAGTGAGTGGGTGAGTGAGTGGGTGAGTGGGTGAGTGAGTGAATGGGTGAGTGAGTGAGTGGGTGTGGGTAAGTGAGTGCGTAAGTGAGTGGGTGAGTGAGTGAGTGTGTGAGTGGGTGAGTGGGTGGGTGAGTAAGTGGGTGAGTGAGTGGGTGAGTGAGTGAGTGTGTGTGTGAGTGGGTGAGTGGGTGAGTGAGTGGGTGAGTGAGTGGGTGAGTAAGTGGGTGAGTGAGTGGGTGGGTGATGAGTGGTTGGGTGAATGAGTGAGTGGGTGAGTGAGTGGGTGAGTGAGTGGGTGAGTGGGTGAGTGAGTTGGTGAGTGTGAGGGTGAGTGATTGGGTGAGTGAGTGGGTGAGTGAGTGAGTGAGTGGGTGAGTGGGTGAGTGGGTGAGTGAGTGAGTTGGTGAGTGAGTGGGTGAGTGTGTGGGTGAGTGAGTGGGTGGGTGAGTGAGTGGGTGTGGGTGGGTGGTGAGTGAGTGGGTGGTGAGTGGGTGAGTGAGTGGGTGAGTGGATGGGTGAATGGGTGAGTGAGTGAGTGGGTGAGTGAGTGAGTGGGTGAGTGAGTGGGTGGGTGAGTGAGTGAGTGGGTGAGTGAGTGGGTGAGTGAGTGGGTGAGTGGGTGAGTGAGTGGGTGAGTGTGAGGGTGAGTGATTGGGTGAGTGAGTGGGTGAGTGAGTGGGTGAGTGAGTGAGTGGGTGAGTGAGTGAGTTGGTGAGTGAGTGGGTGAGTGTGTGGGTGAGTGAGTGGGTGATTGAGTGGGTGAGTGAATGGGTGAGTGAGTGGGTGAGTGAGTGGTGAGTGGGTGAGTGAGTGGGTGAGTGGCTGGGTGAATTGGTGAGTGAGTGGGTGAGTGAGTGGGTGAGTGGGTGAGTGAGTGAATGGATGAGTGAGTGAGTGAGTGGGTGAGTGGGTGAGTGGGTAAGTGAGTGCGTAAGTGAGTGGGTGAGTGAGTGAGTGAGTGTGTGAGTGGGTGAGTGAGTGGGTGGGTGCGTAAGTGGGTGAGTGAGTGGGTGAGTGAGTGAGTGTGTGAGTGGGTGAGTGGGTGAGTGAGTGGGTGAGTGAGTGAGTGGGTGAGTAAGTAGGTGAGTGAGTGGGTGAGTGGGTGAGTGAGTGGGTGAGTGTGAGGGTGAGTGAGTGGGTGGGTGAGTGAGTGGGTGAGTGTGAGGGTGAGTGAGTGGGTGAGTGAGTGGGTGGCTGAGTGAGTGAGTTGGTGAGTGATTGGGTGAGTGTGTGGCTGAGTGAGTGAGTTGGTGAGTGAGTGGGTGAGTGTGTGGGTGAGTGAGTGAGTGGGTGAGTGAGTGGGTAAGTGAATGGGTGAGTGAGTGGGTGAGTGAGTGGTGAGTGGGTGAGTGAGTGGGTGAGTGGGTCGGTGAATTGGTGAGTGAGTGGGTGAGTAAGTGGGTGAGTGGGTGAGTGAGTGAATGGGTGAGTGAGTGAGTGGGTGTGGGTAAGTGAGTGCGTGAGTGAGTGGGTGAGTGAGTGAGTGAGTGTGTGAGTGGGTGAGTGAGTGGGTGGGTGAGTAAGTGGGTGAGTGAGTGGGTGAGTGAGTGAGTGTGTGTGTGAGTGGGTGAGTGGGTGAGTGAGTGGGTGAGTGAGTGGGTGAGTAAGTGGGTGAGTGAGTGGGTGAGTGGGTGAATGAGTGGGTGAGTGAGTGAGTGGGTGAGTGAGTGGGTGAGTGAATGGGTGAGTGAGTGGGTGAGTGAGTGAGTGGGTGAGAAAGTAGGTGAGTGAGTGGGTGAGTGGGTGAGTGAGTGGGTGAGTGTGAGGGTGAGTGAGTGGGTGGGTGAGTGAGTGGGTGAGTGTGAGGGTGAGTGAGTGGGTGAGTGAGTGGGTGGCTGAGTGAGTGAGTTGGTGAGTGAGTGGGTGAGTGTGTGGCTGAGTGAGTGAGTTGGTGAGTGAGTGGGTGAGTGTGTGGGTGAGTGAGTGAGTGGGTGAGTGAGTGGGTAAGTGAATGGGTGAGTGAGTGGGTGAGTGAGTGGTGAGTGGGTGAGTGAGTGGGTGAGTGGGTCGGTGAATTGGTGAGTGAGTGAGGGGTGAGGTAGTGGTGAGTGGGTGGGGGAATGTGGTGTGAGTGGGTGAGTGGGTGAGTGGGTGAGTGAGTGGGTGAGTGAGTGAGTGGGTGAGTAAGTAGGTGAGTGAGTGGGTGAGTGGGTGAGTGAGTGGGTGAGTGTGAGGGTGAGTGAGTGGGTGGGTGAGTGAGTGGGTGAGTGTGAGGGTGAGTGAGTGGGTGAGTGAGTGGGTGGCTGAGTGAGTGAGTTGGTGAGTGAGTGGGTGAGTGTGTGGCTGAGTGAGTGAGTTGGTGAGTGAGTGGGTGAGTGTGTGGTGAGTGAGTGAGTGAGTGGGTGAGTGAGTGGGTAAGTGAATGGGTGAGTGAGTGGGTGAGTGAGTGGTGAGTGGGTGAGTGAGTGGGTGAGTGGGTCGGTGAATTGGTGAGTGAGTGGGTGAGTAAGTGGGTGAGTGGGTGAGTGAGTGAATGGGTGAGTGAGTGAGTGGGTGTGGGTAAGTGAGTGCGTGAGTGAGTGGGTGAGTGAGTGAGTGAGTGTGTGAGTGGGTGAGTGAGTGGGTGGGTGAGTAAGTGGGTGAGTGAGTGGGTGAGTGAGTGAGTGTGTGTGTGAGTGGGTGAGTGGGTGAGTGAGTGGGTGAGTGAGTGGGTGAGTAAGTGGGTGAGTGAGTGGGTGAGTGGGTGAGTGAGTGGGAGAGTGAGTGAGTGGGTGAGTGAGTGGGTGAGTGAATGGGTGAGTGAGTGGGTGAGTGAGTGAGTGGGTGAGTAAGTAGGTGAGTGAGTGGGTGAGTGGGTGAGTGAGTGGGTGAGTGTGAGGGTGAGTGAGTGGGTGGGTGAGTGAGTGGGTGAGTGTGAGGGTGAGTGAGTGGGTGAGTGAGTGGGTGGCTGAGTGAGTGAGTTGGTGAGTGAGTGGGTGAGTGTGTGGCTGAGTGAGTGAGTTGGTGAGTGAGTGGGTGAGTGTGTGGGTGAGTGAGTGAGTGGGTGAGTGAGTGGGTAAGTGAATGGGTGAGTGAGTGGGTGAGTGAGTGGTGAGTGGGTGAGTGAGTGGGTGAGTGGGTCGGTGAATTGGTGAGTGAGTGGGTGAGTGAGTGGGTGAGTGGGTGGAGTGAGTGAATGGGTGAGTGAGTGAGTGGGTGTGGGTAAGTGAGTGCGTAAGTGAGTGGGTGAGTGAGTGAGTGAGTGTGTGAGTGGGTGAGTGAGTGGGTGGGTGAGTAAGTGGGTGAGTGAGTGGGTGAGTGAGTGAGTGTGTGTGTGAGTGGGTGAGTGGGTGAGTGAGTGGGTGAGTGAGTGGGTGAGTAAGTGGGTGAGTGAGTGGGTGGGTGATGAGTGGTTGGGTGAATGAGTGAGTGGGTGAGTGAGTGGGTGAGTGGGTGAGTGAGTTGGTGAGTGTGAGGGTGAGCTGATTGGGTGAGTGAGTGGGTGAGTGAGTGAGTGAGTGGGTGAGTGGGTGAGTGAGTGAGTTGGTGAGTGAGTGGGTGAGTGTGTGGGTGAGTGAGTGGGTGGGTGAGTGAGTGGGTGGGTGGGTGGGTGAGTGAGTGGGTGGTGAGTCGGTGAGTGAGTGGGTGAGTGGATGGGTGAATGGGTGAGTGAGTGAGTGGGTGAGGGAGTGAGTGGGTGAGTGAGTGGGTGGGTGAGTGAGTGAGTGGGTGAGTGAGTGGGTGAGTGAGTGGGTGAGTGGGGGAGTGAGTGGGTGAGTGTGAGGGTGAGTGATTGGGTGAGTGAGTGGGTGAGTGAGTGAGTGGGTGAGTGAGTGAGTGGGTGAGTGAGTGAGTTGGTGAGTGAGTGGGTGAGTGTGTGGGTGAGTGAGTGGGTGATTGAGTGGGTGAGTGAATGGGTGAGTGAGTGGGTGAGTGAGTGGTGAGTGGGTGAGTGAGTGGGTGAGTGGGTGGGTGAATTGGTGAGTGAGTGGGTGAGTGAGTGGGTGAGTGGGTGAGTGAGTGAATGGGTGAGTGAGTGGGTGAGTGGGTGAGTGGGTAAGTGAGTGCGTAAGTGAGTGGGTGAGTGAGTGAGTGAGTGTGTGAGTGGGTGAGTGAGTGGGTGGGTGAGTAAGTGGGTGAGTGAGTGGGTGAGTGAGTGAGTGTGTGAGTGGGTGAGTGGGTGAGTGAGTGGGTGAGTGAGTGAGTGGGTGAGTAAGTAGGTGAGTGAGTGGGTGAGTGAGTGGGTGAGTGTGAGGGTGAGTGAGTGGGTGGGTGAGTGAGTGGGTGAGTGTGAGGGTGAGTGAGTGGGTGAGTGAGTGGGGGGCTGAGTGAGTGAGTTGGTGAGTGAGTGGGTGAGTGTGTGGCTGAGTGAGTGAGTTGGTGAGTGAGTGGGTGAATGTGTGGGTGAGTGAGTGAGTGGGTGAGTGAGTGGGTAAGTGAATGGGTGAGTGAGTGGGTGAGTGAGTGGTGAGTGGGTGAGTGAGTGGGTGAGTGGGTCGGTGAATTGGTGAGTGAGTGGGTGAGTAAGTGGGTGAGTGGGTGAGTGAGTGAATGGGTGAGTGAGTGAGTGGGTGTGGGTAAGTGAGTGCGTAAGTGAGTGGGTGAGTGAGTGAGTGAGTGTGTGGGTGAGTGAGTGAGTGTGTGAGTGGGTGAGTGGGTGAGTGAGTGGGTGAGTGAGTGAGTGGGTGAGTAAGTAGGTGAGTGAGTGGGTGAGTGGGTGAGTGAGTGGGTGAGTGTGAGGGTGAGTGAGTGGGTGGGTGAGTGAGTGGGTGAGTGTGAGGGTGAGTGAGTGGGTGAGTGAGTGGGTGGCTGAGTGAGTGAGTTGGTGAGTGATTGGGTGAGTGTGTGGCTGAGTGAGTGAGTTGGTGAGTGAGTGGGTGAGTGTGTGGGTGAGTGAGTGAGTGGGTGAGTGAGTGGGTAAGTGAATGGGTGAGTGAGTGGGTGAGTGAGTGGTGAGTGGGTGAGTGAGTGGGTGAGTGGGTCGGTGAATTGGTGAGTGAGTGGGTGAGTAAGTGGGTGAGTGGGTGAGTGAGTGAATGGGTGAGTGAGTGAGTGGGTGTGGGTAAGTGAGTGCGTGAGTGAGTGGGTGAGTGAGTGAGTGAGTGTGTGAGTGGGTGAGTGAGTGGGTGGGTGAGTAAGTGGGTGAGTGAGTGGGTGAGTGAGTGAGTGTGTGTGTGAGTGGGTGAGTGGGTGAGTGAGTGGGTGAGTGAGTGGGTGAGTAAGTGGGTGAGTGAGTGGGTGAGTGGGTGAATGAGTGGGTGAGTGAGTGAGTGGGTGAGTGAGTGGGTGAGTGAATGGGTGAGTGAGTGGGTGAGTGAGTGAGTGGGTGAGAAAGTAGGTGAGTGAGTGGTGAGTGGGTGAGTGAGTGGGTGAGTGTGAGGGTGAGTGAGTGGGTGGGTGAGTGAGTGGGTGAGTGTGAGGGTGAGTGAGTGGGTGAGTGAGTGGGTGGCTGAGTGAGTGAGTTGGTGAGTGAGTGGGTGAGTGTGTGGCTGAGTGAGTGAGTTGGTGAGTGAGTGGGTGAGTGTGTGGGTGAGTGAGTGAGTGGGTGAGTGAGTGGGTAAGTGAATGGGTGAGTGAGTGGGTGAGTGAGTGGTGAGTGGGTGAGTGAGTGGGTGAGTGGGTCGGTGAATTGGTGAGTGAGTGGGTGAGTGAGTGGGTGAGTGGGTGAGTGAGTGAATGGGTGAGTGAGTGAGTGGGTGTGGGTAAGTGAGTGCGTAAGTGAGTGGGTGAGTGAGTGAGTGTGTGAGTGGGTGAGTGAGTGGGTGGGTGAGTAAGTGGGTGAGTGAGTGGGTGAGTGGGTGAGTGGGTGAGTGAGTGGGTGAGTGAGTGAGTGGGTGAGTAAGTAGGTGAGTGAGTGGGTGAGTGGGTGAGTGAGTGGGTGAGTGTGAGGGTGAGTGAGTGGGTGGGTGAGTGAGTGGGTGAGTGTGAGGGTGAGTGAGTGGGTGAGTGAGTGGGTGGCTGAGTGAGTGAGTTGGTGAGTGAGTGGGTGAGTGTGTGGCTGAGTGAGTGAGTTGGTGAGTGAGTGGGTGAGTGTGTGGGTGAGTGAGTGAGTGAGTGGGTGAGTGAGTGGGTAAGTGAATGGGTGAGTGAGTGGGTGAGTGAGTGGTGAGTGGGTGAGTGAGTGGGTGAGTGGGTCGGTGAATTGGTGAGTGAGTGGGTGAGTAAGTGGGTGAGTGGGTGAGTGAGTGAATGGGTGAGTGAGTGAGTGGGTGTGGGTAAGTGAGTGCGTGAGTGAGTGGGTGAGTGAGTGAGTGAGTGTGTGAGTGGGTGAGTGAGTGGGTGGGTGAGTAAGTGGGTGAGTGAGTGGGTGAGTGAGTGAGTGTGTGTGTGAGTGGGTGAGTGGGTGAGTGAGTGGGTGAGTGAGTGGGTGAGTAAGTGGGTGAGTGAGTGGGTGAGTGGGTGAGTGAGTGGGAGAGTGAGTGAGTGGGTGAGTGAGTGGGTGAGTGAATGGGTGAGTGAGTGGGTGAGTGAGTGAGTGGGTGAGTAAGTAGGTGAGTGAGTGGGTGAGTGGGTGAGTGAGTGGGTGAGTGTGAGGGTGAGTGAGTGGGTGGGTGAGTGAGTGGGTGAGTGTGAGGGTGAGAGGTGGTGAGTGAGTGGGGTGAGGTGTGTGGGGAGTGAGTGAGGGGTGAGTGAGTGGGTAAGTGAATGGGT